>NC_025997.2:119089341-119190211 GCF_000442705.2 Elaeis guineensis
GCTCCGCTCTCGTAATCACTGCTGGTAAGCTCCGCCGGACTCCTACGGGAGCCGGACTTCACCTTTAACTTTGATTGGCAGAAGGCTCCGCCCGGACTCCTACGGGAGCCAGGCTCCGCTCTCAGTATCACTGCTGGTAAGCTCCGTCCGGACTCCTACGGGAGCCGGACTCACCTTTAACTTTGATTGCAGAGGGACTCCGCCCAGACTCCCTACGGGAGCCGGGTTCATGCTCCGCGAACTTCAGCTCCGAGAGGGTTCCGCCGGACTCCACGGAAGTCGGGCTCCACCACGGTCACGACCCCCAACCGCCAGGAGAACCTCTACCGGACCTCTCCAGAGGCCGGGCTCCAACCGCTGTCGAGCTCAATCAACAGATCCGCGCCCTGGCAAGCCACCATAACGGCCACGATCCTGCTCCACTTCTTGTGGCGGATTCTGCGCAGCTCCATCATTCCCTGACAGGCCGCAGTAACCATCGCAGCTCTGCTCCACTTCCTGTGGTGGATTCCGCACAGCTCCACTACCCCCTGGCAGGCCACAATAATGGCCACGAACCTGCTCCACCTCCTGCGATGGATACCGGATGATTCTCCCATCCGCTGGCAAGTCACGACAACGGACGCCGCTCCACTCCTTGCAACTGATTCCACGTGGCGAGCTACTATGATGGCCACGATTCCACTCCACTACCTCTCGCAATAAATTCCCCCTGACTACGGGCGGCCCATGACCAGACGGTTACAGACGTCGCCATCGATCCGTTACCTCCTCCGCCTATAAAAAGAAGGATCCAGATACGTTATTCTCTAAGCTCATTTCTTATCTCAAAACTCTGCTAAATTCTCCGTTCGAGCACTCCATTCTTGTTGAGGCAGAAAACTGACTTGAGCGTCGGAGGGTCTTGCCGGAGCAACCCCCCTCCGGTTTAGACTTCCTTTGCAGGTCCCGGCGGCGACCGCGGCTTCTCCAACTCCAGCTTCTCCGGCGCAGGCAGATTTTTACACCAACAGGATTGACGCTAGAGGAAGGGGCTGAACCTTCGCAGCACCCTTGTTCTTAAAGGAGTGTTCAACGGAGCCGCCTCAGATCGTCTCTCCGTCACTCACTCCTAATCTTCCCCCGCGAGATCGACACTCGATGCCGCCACGCAAGGCGTCCACCCGACGGTCCACGGCCTCCACGGCCAGATCTCAGGCTCCGGCCTCCCCTCCCGTTTCTCAGCCTCCTCCTCCTCCCCCTCCGACGGCGGTGGTCGGCGCGGAGCAATTTGACTTGCTGGCACAGCAAGTCAGAGGCCCCGTCGAAGCTGTGCAAGCAATGCAGCAGCAGCAGCAACCGCAGGAGTCAGCGCACCCGGAAAGGGCATCGCCAGAATGCCAGAACCCGACGGCGGGGCGGGCCACCTGGGCCAGCCGCCCCGTCCTTCTCGGGAAATAAATCCGAGGGTAGAGAGCCCTCAATCGGACCACGACTCCACCCTTGGAAGATCCCTGCCCCCGTACTGCCAAAGGACCCTCGAGACTCGAAGTCGAGAGGATTTCCTGGACCGGAGGCTCCAGGAGATGAACCGACGGATTGAAGAACTCCGCCACGCGCCCTCCGCTTATGGTGAGGATATCTGCACTGACCCTCCCTTCTCCCAAATGATCATGCAGGAACCGATCCTGCCAAACTTCAAGCTTCCCTAGTTCGAAAGTTACGACGGGACTTCGGACCCGGTTGATCATCTGGAGGCCTTCCGGACGATGATGCTGCTTCACGGCGCTCCTGACGCCATCTTATGCCGGGCTTTCCCATCTACTTTGAAGGGAGCAGCGAGGAACTGGTACTCGGCTTTGAAGCCGGGTACCATCTTTTCCTTCGATCAAATGAGCCACCAATTTGTGGCCCATTTTGTCAGCAGCCGGCGTCCCCGGAAAGGTTCGGAGTCCCTCATCAACATCAAACAGAGGGAAGGGGAGTCCATACGGGCCTACATCAACCGCTTTAATATCGCGGCGTTGGAGGTCCGGAACTTGGACCAGTCAGTTGCCATGGCCACCCTGAAAGGCGGCCTTCAGAAGAATGATCTTTTGTACTCCCTGGAGAAGAAGTACCCCAGGGATTTTGTCGATTTACTGGCTCGGGCTGAAGGATACGCCCGGGCGGAAGAAGCCTTCAAAATGAAGGACGAAGAGACAGCAAGGGAGCGTCAAGCGGGAGATTCGAGTAAGCCCGCAGTTGAGAAAAGGTCGAAGGAAGCCCGGCCGCGTTCCCGCTCCCCTCCTGGACATAGGCGCGCCCATGCCCCACCCCGGGCACGCAGGCAGAGAAGCTCGGACCGCGGGGTTCGGCGGGGCTCCCCACCAGGAAAATTCTGCAACTACGCCCCTCTCAACGCCTCAAAGGCCCAAGTACTGATGGAGGTCAGGGAGCAGCTCCCTAGGCCGGAGAGGATGCGCACACACCCCGGGAAGCGCAACCCCAACAAGTTCTGCCTCTACCACCGCGACCACGGTCACGACACGAAGGAATGCATCCAGCTCCAGGACGAGATCGAGGAGCTCATTCGGCGAGGTCGACTCGACAGATTCATCCGCCGCAGGCCTGAGGGTAGAGGAGACCGGCCAAGAGCCCTCCCACAGCCTGAACCGCAGAAAAGGGAGGAGCAGCCCGGGGATCGGCCTCCCATCGGGACCATCGACTCCATCACCGGAGGGCCTCAAGGAGGAGCGGGAAAACTGTAAATGTATCACTTACGATTTCACCTTGAATCTATTTTTTTTTCTACCTAACGTGCCTTTCCCACCTGGCGTGGACGTATTATGACTGGATATGATCCCTCCAAAAATACAGCCATGTCAGGAACAGGAGGAGAACCTCGTCCTGACATGAGCAAAGTCAAAGGCCCAGTTCTTTTAGACCGGATGGGGGGAGAGGCCTTACAACGCCCTAATGTGCCCCCACAGCCATGTCAGGAACAGGAGGAGAACCTCGTCCTGACATGAGCAAAGTCAAAGGCCCGATTCTTTTAGACCGGATGGGGGGAGAGGCCTTACAACGCCCTAATGTGCCCCACAGCCCTGTTAGGGACAGGAGGAAAAACTCGCCCTAACTTGAGCAAAGTCAAAGGCCCGGTTCTTTTAGATCGGATGGGGGGAGAGGCCTTACAACGTCCTAATGTGCCCCCACAGCCATGTCAGGAACAGGAGGAGAACCTCGTCCTGACATGAGCAAAGTCAAAGGCCCGGTTCTTTTAGACCGGATGGGGGGAGAGGCCTTACAATGCCCTAATGTGCCCCACAGCCATGTCAGGAACAGGAGGAGAACCTCATCCTGACATGAGCAAAGTCGAAGGTCCGGTTCTTTTAGACCAGATGGGGGAGAGGCCTTACAGCGCCCTAACGCGCCCCCACAAGCTAGGCTGATAACGAGAGGAGAACCTCATGCCGGCTCGAGCAAAATGGAAGGCCCGGACTCCTACGGGAGCCGGGTTCCTACGCCAAGGAAGGCCTCACCCGGACTCCTACGGGAGCCGGGTTCCAACGACAAGGTAGGCCTCACTCGGACTCCTATGGGAGCTGGGTTCCAACGACAAGGAAGACTCCACCCGAACTCCTACGGGAGCCGGGTTCCGCCGCCAAGGAAGACTTCACCCGGACTCCTACGGGAGCCGGGTTCCTACGCCAAGGAAGACTCCACCCGGACTCCTACGGGAGTCGGGTTCCGCCGCCAAGGAAGACTTCACCCGGACTCCTACGGGAGCCGGGTTCCTACGCCAAGGAAGACTTCACCCGGACTCCTACGGGAGCCGGGTTCCTACGCCAAGGACGACTTCGCCCGGACTCCTACGGGAGCCGGGCTCCATCCGCAACTTCTGCAGCAAGGGTTAATGGTGACGAAACTCGGCCGCGTAACAAGATCGGATGAAAGGAAAAAGTCCCCCCCTCCACGACGACGTCTACGTCAAACAAGTCAAACGACAAGAAAGGTTCAGCAGACAATAATATCAGTGCGACGCGTGGATGAGGTAACACAAAATGCTCTTTTTTCCATTTTCGATATACACACTACAAAGACAGGACGGCCAAGGAAAGAAGGACAAAATGACAAAAAGGAAATAACTACATGATAAGACATAAAGACAAAAGAGCTCTAAGGAGGCCCTGCTCCCTCCGACCTAGGGTTATCTACTCCATCCCTCAATCAGGACTGCCTCAGGTTCTCTATTGCTGCTTCTAGTTCTTCCCTCTTCCGCAGCGCATCCTGGAGCGCCCGACGAAGTTGCTGGCTCTCCGCCTCCGCTTCTCGACGCCACTTCCACAAAACTTCGGACTCCGCCTCCGCGTCTGCGACGGCCTTCCGCTCAAGTGTCAGTTGGATCTTCACTTGTTGCAGCTCGGCTGTCTTCTCCCGAGGGAGACAGAAATCTCTTCAACAGTGCCTCTCAGGGCTTGGAGCTCTTCGGAATCTTGGGCGGAAGTAAGCTGCGTCCTATTGACCAGCTGCCTCTGGAGACGAACGACCTCGTCAGTCGCCGTCCGGAATCTCCCTTTGTACTCTTCCACTTGCCGGCGCCAGCTGGCCCGCTGCACGTCGCGACTCATCTCGACGTCTTGAAGCTGCTTCTGGAGGTCAGAAACCTTCTGCGACCACTTCTGTTCATCATCAACCCGGGCCAAGAGCCGGGATGAGTTTCCTTCCAGCTGGCCGATCTTCCTCTTCGCAGCTGATAGTTCCACCTTAAGGGCGCGGATCCTGGCTTCTTGAGCCCAAATTCGGTCGCTGGTGCTCTTCTTGCATTCCTCGAGCTCCTTTGTGAAGTTTGCCTTCCTCCGGCTGTAATCCATGACCGCCTTCACATGAAGACTCCGAAAGTGGGCGGCCTCAGCGGCAGCTTCAGAATGGCCTTCTCTCGATTTACGGAGCTCGCCTTCCGACTTCTTCAACTTTTTCGTCAGGTGAAGGACCTCTTTTTTCAGCCGCTGGATTGTCGACTTCAGCGGGACCCCCAGGGGCAAGGAGAGTGCTTCAGCAGGGTGCTGCCATCGGAAGGTGCAAGCATCAAAGATCGACTCATTGCAAGAAGAAAAGCAGAAAGAAGGAGGAGGAGGAAGGAGAAGCCATCCACAACAAGAAATTCGACTTTATTGATTGAATAGTTTTGAAGACAAACAGAAAGGAAATATGGCGACAAAAATAAGGGCACAAGATCAGAGGTCTCAGACCTCAGGGGCAGGAGGTGGAGAACTCGGTGCGGGGGGTGCGACCGCGGTGGCGGTGGATGAGGGGCCGGCCTCGTCTTCAGACTCCTCAAGAAAGCCGAGATCGAGTTCGGGGAATTTGCTGGCCACCTTCTCTTGGCAGAGCTCGAACCCCTTGGTGAATGCCTCCTGGCCGAACTGGACATTCAGGACCCTCATCTCCACGGAGGCCTTGAATTCCTCCACCGCAAGAGCCCTGGCCTCCGAGACCAGAACCGGAGTTTGCTCGACCAAATGGGCGACCTCGGCCTCCGCCTTCCTCGCCGACTCCTCCAAGATCCGTCTCTCCTCTTTCCAAGCTTGCCTTTCTCTTTCCAGGGCCTCTTGGAGGGCGACTACTTCGGCCGTCTTCGCTTGAAGGCGAGCAACCTCGGCTTGGCAGCATTCCTCCGCCTGAAGGAGGTCCCTTCTCATGCGGCTCGTCGCCTCGATATAGGCGAAGAGCTGGTGCCCAATCTGCAAGAACGGATAGAGAATTACGACAAAGATCGAGTGACCGTGTAAATAAATATCCGCTTACCTCGAGGAAGGACCCCAAAGAGTCTCAAGCCCGCTGCTTGGGATCGGCGCGGTCGATCCTCTCCACGACGTCGGACAGGATACAGCCGTCGAGCAGCCGCCTGATCAAGTCCTTATCGTTGAAGGGGTTCTCCGATCCCTCCTCGGAGCAGACGGACTCGTCTGCAGCAGCTCGGTGGCTACTCGCCCTGCGAGCCACCAATTTCCTCCTCCTCCCCGCGGCAGGCACCTCCGTGGGGCGAATCCCCGGAACGGGGGCCCCGGTCGGCGGGCTCCTCGAGGAAGCCCGGGGAGCCACTGGCTCGGCATCTGAAGGAATGTCGATGGCCGGGGCCGCCCGGACGGGCGCAGCCAAGCTCGTCTCCTCCGCCCTGGCCCTCTTCGCCAATCCGGAGGCCGCCGCGCCCTTTCTCTTCTGAGCTCTCATGCCCCTGGCGAGCATCCGCGTCGCTTCGGCGTCCATTGCTAAAAAAAAAAAAAAAAGAAAAAGGGGAAAAAGAAGCAACACCGATCAATCAAGAGTCAAAAAAAAAAAAAAAGAAGAAGAAAAAAGAAAGAAAAAGAAGAGAGTGGGAAGGAAAAGGAGGTAGAGAGAAGAAGAAGAGGAAGGCAAGAAAAGAAAAGATAAGATGAATACTTGCTGGATCCTGAGGGCTCAGGCCGATGTTGAAAAGAAGCTGCTCCCTCAGAAGATTAGGAAGGGAAGGAGCGGGATAAGTTAGAAGCTTCTGGGCGGCCTGGAGGTCGTCCTCCCCCAGGCTAGGAGCCCGGCGGACGGAATCCCTCAGAGAACCCCAAGGGGGCAGGCCCAGTTCCAGGGTCGGGCAGTGGACAAAGAGGTATTTCCCCTTCCAATTGTGAATCGAAGAAGGGGCGCCCTTCAGCAACCCCTTCTTACCGAACTGGGGAGAGAAGTACCACCAGTCCTTCGCCGAAGGATGACGTTTGAAAGTGTAAAAATGCCTAAACAAGAAGAGGGATGGCTGAACCTCGACTATGTGGCAGAGGGAGAGAAACCCTATCAGAAACCTAAAGGAGTTTGGGGCCACGGAAGCGAGAGATATGTCCAAGAAGTGGAAGAAGGCAGCAACAAAGGCAGGAAGCAGAAGCCGGAGTCCGGCACGGAACGCTTCCTGATACAAACAGAAGCGACCGGGAGGTGGAGTGCTGGCCCGGTCGGAGGGGCCAGGTAGCTCCAGATCGTACTCCGGAGGAACCCCATACCGAACCCTTATCAGAAGGAGTTCCTCCGAAGTCATCGAACATGGAATAACGCCCGGCGCGAAAACCGAGCGAGGCTCAGCCCCAGACGCAGGTTCGTCCATAGGGAACTGGGGATTTGAAGCAGAAGAACTCTCGGAACTGCCGGGAGCAGAAGAGCCAGAGGACATTTTGAGTAGCTTCGAAGGGAGGATCTAAAGGACCCTAAAAAGATAGACCGAAAGGGGAGCGAGTGGCCGGAGGTTAACTCGGAGGGACGCACAAAAGTGGTGATGAGAGGAGAAGCCCCTAGGCGTCGAGAGGAAGGTTGGCACTAACCTATGTTACTCTGAGGGACCTGGGGGACGAGAAACAGGAGGCGCCTACGGCTCGAGAAGACGCTCACTAAAGCAGGGCTCTCGAAGAGAAGACAGACACCAGCGAAAACTCAAGAATGGAGTAGAACGCCTAAAGGAGGGAGGACGGGTTTAAATAGACCCTGGGATCCGACGCCATAATGATCGCGAATCCCCCCCAGGCCAGTCTGCATCCAACACGTGTCCCACTCCCCCTGGCAGACGGCTAAAAGCGACTGACGGTTGGCAGGATCATAATTACGCTGTACCTAGGCCAGTGTACCTGCGGGATTTTTGAAGCGTCCCCTCGTACCGCTCCAATTCGAAAAGACTCCGGCACGCGCTCATTTAATGCCAAAATATCTGGAGGCGGCAGTGCGCAGGATTCGAAGGGACGGTTCCGGCTGTGCCCATCTCTCTCTCTGTACTTCCTTCATTTGAAATTCAAACTCGGAAGTAGGGAGACTGGTGTTGGGTATAAAATACCCACAGCCGAAACCCTCGGCGGAATCGACTACAGAACGGCTCCGCCCGGACTCCTACGGGAGCCGGGCTCCACCGCCGACATCACCTACAGAACAGCTCCGTCAAGACTCCTACGGGAGCCGGGCTCCGCCGCCGACATCAACTACAGCACAGCTCCGCCCGGACTCCTACGGGAGCCGGGCTCCGCCGCTGACATCAACTACAGAACAGCTCCACCCGGACTCCTACGGGAGCCGGGCTCCGCCGCTGACATCAACTACAGAACAGCTCCGCCCGAACTCCTATGGGAACCGGGCTCCGCCTCCGACATCAACTATAGAACAGCTCCGCCCGGACTCCTACGGGAGCCGGGCTCCGCCTCCGACAACAACTACAGCACAGCTCCGCCCGGACTCCTACGGGAGCCAGGCTCCGCCTCTGACATCAACTACAGAACAGCTCCGCCCGGACTCCTACGGGAGCTGGGCTCCGCCTCCGACATCAACTACAGCACAGCTCCGTCCGGACTCCTACGGGAGCCGGGCTCCACCGCCGACATCAACTACAGAACAGCTTCGCCCGGACTCCTACGGGAGTCGGGCTTCGCCGCCGACATCAACTATAGAACAGCTCCGCCCGGACTCCTACGGGAGCCGGGCTCCGCCGCCGACATCAACTACAGCACAGCTCCGCCCGGACTCCTACGGGAGCCGGGCTCCGCCGCCGATATCAACTACAGAACAGCTCCGCCCGGACTCCTACGGGAGCCGGGCTCCACCGCCGACATCAACTACAGCACAGCTCCGCCCGGACTCCTACGGGAGCCGGGCTCCGCCGCCGACATCAACTACAGAACAGCTCCGCCCGGACTCCTACGGGAGCCGGGCTCCACCGCCGACATCAACTACAGCACAGCTCCGCCCGGACTCCTACGGGAGCCGGGCTCCGCCGCCGACATCAACTACAGAACAGCTCCGCCCGGACTCCTACGGGAGCCGGGCTCCGCCGCTGACATCAACTACAGAACAGCTCCGCCCGAACTCATACGGGAGTCGGGCTCTGCCTCCGACATCAACTACAGAACAGCTCCGCCCGGACTCCTACGGGAGCCAAGCTCCGCTCTCAGTATCAACTGCTGGTAACCTCCGTCCGGACTTCTACGGGAGCCAGACTTCACCTTTAACTTTGATTGCAAAAGGCTCCACCCGGACTCCTACGGGAGCCAGGCTTCGCTCTCAGTATCAACTGCTGGTAAGCTCTGTCCGGACTCCTACGGGAGCCGGACTTCACCTTTAACTTTGATTGTAGAAGGCTTCGCCCGGACTCCTACGGGAGCCAGGCTCCGCTCTAAGTATCAACTGCTGGTAAGCTCCGTCCGGACTCCTACGGGAGCCGGACTTCACCTTTAACTTTGATTGCAGAAGGCTCCGCCCGAACTCCTACGGGAGCCAGGCTCCACTCTCAGTATCAACTGCTGGTAAGCTCCGTCCGAACTCCTACGGGAGCCGGACTTCACCTTTAACTTTGATTGCAGAGGACTCCGCCCAGACTCCTACGGGAGCCGGGTTCTGCCCGCAACTTCAGCTCCGAGAGGGTTCCGCCCGGACTCCCATGGAAGTCGGGCTCCACCCACGACCCCAACCGCCAGGAGAACCTCTCCCGGACCTCTCCAGAGGCCGGGCTCCGACCGCTGCCGAGCTCCAATCAACAGATCCGCGCCCCCTGGCAGGCCACCATAACGGCCACGATCCTGCTCCACTTCTTGTGGCGGATTCCGCGCAGCTCCATCATTCCCTGACAGGCCGCAGTAACCATCACAGCTCTGCTCCACTTTCTGTGGCGGATTCCGCATAGCTCCACTACCCCCTGGCAGGCCACAATAACGGCCACGAACCTGCTCCACCTCCTGCGACGGATACCGGGCGATTCTCCCATCCGCTGGCAAGTCACGACAACGGACGCCGCTCCACTCCTTGCAACTGATTCCACGTGACGAGCTGCTATGATGGCCACGATTCCACTCCACTACCTCTCGTAATAAATTCTCCCTGACTACGGGCGGCCCACGACCAGACGGTTACAGACGTCCCATCGATCCGTTACCTCCTCCGCCTATAAAAAGGGGATCCAGATACGTTATTCTCTAAGCTCATTTCTTATCTCAAAACTCTGCTAAATTTTTCGTTCGAGCACTCCATTCTTGTTGAGGCAGAGAACTGACTTGAGCGTCGGAGGGTCTTGCTGGAGCAACCCCACCTCCGATTTAGACTTTCTTTGCAGGTCCCGGCGGCGACCGCGGCTTCCCCAACTCCAGCTTCTCCGACGCAGGCAGATTTTTGCACCAACAGTATGTAAGATACAAATTTGAAAGACTTTAAAAAGTTTAAAAAATTCAGATTTGAAGTAAAAAAAATAAATCAAAAAATTTTTAAAGGTACTTTAATCAGATTGAGGATGCAATATCATATAGAAAATTTATCGATTATCTGAAGAGAATGGCATAGTTTCATGATGAAATTTTTTTTATACACCTCAGCTCAATCGGATATCTATGAGGAGCGATGGCACTGTATGAGATATGATCCGATCCATCATGAACGTCACTAATTTAATTATTATTTCTTTAGGAACAAAGTTTAATTTCTAAAATTTAAATTAGGTTTCTTCTAAAGTTAGTTTCACCACACCATATGAGATATGATATGGTGGACAAGTTAGAGAATAGGTCTATGAGAGCTCGTTTATAGAGTATTCCAAAAAGATTTAGGATGTCATTTTTCTTTCCAGTGGTTCACTATGTGATTGTGAGCAATCATACCGTTTTCTTGAAAAAAGTGGGAGATGAACTCCAAGAGAAATCTCTAAAGAGCAACGAGTCACAGGACTTTTATAATCTATTTAAGATGAGCCAGTATATGTAGTACCTCCTTCATCTCGTAGATCTAGTAGGATCTCCCATCTTTTAGAAAGGTACTTGGTATTCTTACAAAAGATTCAGAGAAAGTATTTCTCGAGGGAGATTGGGAACATAGGAATGATCCCAAAAATCTACAATGACGTGATGTGAGGAATCTTATAGTTACATGAAGGTCAAGGGGAGGGTCCCATATTGATATCGGTTATGATATGGTTGCATATACAATTTTCTTTTCAAAGACCTAGGTCAAATATTTTGAAAATAAAGATCTATAGAGATAGATCCTAAAAGGATATTTGTTTTTCATAGACAAGTACATAGAAGAGATGTTGAAAGAGTTCAGCATTGAAATCTTTAAGAAGGATCCGTTATCTTCTTGAGCATAGGTGTATGTCATGTTATGTACTTGACTTAGTATATCTTGCTGTGAAAGTCACGAGCAGATGTTAGTCGAATCCAGGTTGGGAGTATTGGATGGCTGTGAAAAATATTTTTGAGTACTTGAAAAACACTAAGGGATTATTCCTCATTTTAGAAGAAGGGTTAAAGCTAAGAGTGAAAAGATATACTGATGCTGATGGTAGAATATCCACATCAGCATATATTCTTAAGTTATGATTGGTTCGATATGTTGGAAGGATTTCAAGCAATTGACCAAAAGAAGCTGAATATACTATAGATGTGCAAGATGTATTGGTTCTTATAATAGTTGTAGAACTAGATGTCATACCATTGGATGCTATGACATTGTACTGCAAAGATAATGGTCCATATCCTTTGCTAAGGAGCCAAGGTCTTACCAAAAATTCATGCACATAGAACAGAGATATACACGATTATCTCAAGTAAAAATATATGAAGGTACAGAGAGTAGACTCTACATAATAGTAGTAGGTCTAAGTCACTTAGCCAGTTAAACACCGAAGTCTATCTTCAGTAGATAGAGCTCAGGTATATGACAGATTGACTTTAGTGCAAGTGAAAGTTTGTTAGATGTCTGCCGTAGAAGCCAATCTTGGCTGACACAAACTTTTCTCTGGGGCAAATTTTATACTTGATGGGCAGTCCTTATAACCAATCATGTCTTATGTGTACATGATTTATCCTAAAAATTAACAAAAATAATTTTGTATATTTTTAAGGTATTGAGAATTTGAGACATACATCATTAGTGGTTAATTTCTAAATACTCCTGATCGAAGGATCATCACGGAGGACAATGATCAATCCATTCAAGATCGATGCACGGATCACCTCCTTTTAGGGCAGATGAGTCTCGAGTCTGTATTTAGAGACACTGGGATGAGAGTGCAGATGGTTGTTAGAGAATAACTTGCATTGAGCGTGATTAATACGAGAAATCACTAGGATGTCTACTTACTCATCAGTGATTTTTCTCGATGCTGCAATGGTGTGACTGATCCTTTGACCTGCGGTATGTTAGCTATTCGCAGCGAGGCTACTTAGTTTGACTGCACATTCTCTTAATCTCTAGTCATTCGGATTCTTACTGTGTATGTTGGCTATTATAGGTACAGGTTCGCTGTTTGGAGTAAGATATACCTAGATAAAATTTATCGACCTTGATAGAAAAAGAGAAGTCCTATGCGATTCGTAAGACTAAATTCAGAAAATCTCTGATCAGAGTAAGTGTGAATACTTGAAAAGAGTTTTCACGGGATTCACAAATAAACTCGACTCAAGCCAATCTAGCATATGACTGATGATGGAGTTTGACGAGTTTTCTATGATCTCCGTCAAGTTAGGACTCACGATAGAGGGATTGTATCACACGATAACTGCATCTAAGGGTTCACTTTTTTGTTCTATTTAGTTGCTACTACATATTGCTAGACGTCACTGGTGGATCGTGAGAACTCACTAAGATCATTTTCGGATCAATGATCTTTGTTGAGGTGAGTTGGAATCGTTCTAGCCCATCGAAAAGAGTTTCGATGATACTGTGATAAAAATCATGGTATATCTCACTACCAAATAGAATAAAATTTAAGGGATCATATACAATAAAAGCATGACCTGATCAATGACTTAGATCATATTCGAAGTATCAATCGGATTGATAGTTTGAATATTAGAAACTGCTAATTTATAACCATTACAGTTTTGGCAGCTGCTAATTGTTAGCGCAGAGACTTAATTGCAAATATTATAATTTTATTAAGACTGATTAAATTATAAATTAAATCTTAATTAATTTAAATAAGATTTAATTTAATTATATTTAATTTAATTTAATATTAATTGGATTCAATTATCCAAATCAGATTTAGATTTCAAGCTTGATTGGATCAGGCTTGACAGTCTTTTCGAATTTGGCTCATTTCGGACTCGATTTGAATCTGATTGAGGCCCTATTTGAACCAGATGAACTATCACTCAGAGAGTCTAGGTCCTCTATGACTCTCCCTCCAAAATTCATGCTAGGAAGAGAAGGGTGCATGTTGAAACTCACCCCTTATTCCTTGCACGCGTGAAGAGAGGAGGGGTGCCAATAGTTGGCGCCCCATCCTTCTGGGACTCTCTCTTTTTTTGGACATCTATCCAAATTTGATTTGAATAGATGTCTTATCAAGAGAACTACCTAATCTAATTTTGTTGGGGCGTGAAAAAATTTTTGTGCGACAAAAATTCTTGGAAGGAATGGGCGTGCGCTAAAAATTGTTTGTGTGAGAGATCTCATGTTTTCTCTTTGGCACCCAAATTTCTTTATTCCTTTATTACATGCCATTCTTCCATATTTAGTTAAGATCTGATCTTATCTCTAAGGGGGCGTGAAGGTTTTGTGGTGGTGCGATAAAAATTAAGATGAGAAAAAGGGTGGTGTGCGCTAAGGGTGTAACGGTCATCTTTCTCACCAAAAAACTCCTCCCAACGCCTCCCTTCTTTCTCCCTTCACATCCAAAGTTCAGACCTGATAGGAGATCAGATCTAAGAAGAGAAAAGAGAGAGAAGAAGAGAAGAAGAAGGATTCTTCTTTGCTTCATGGTGATCTGATTCAGATCCTATCGGATCTACGCGAAAGAGTTCGCGCAGTGATCTCCTTCTTCAAGATCAAGAAGAAGAGATTCAGATCTAAGAATAAGGAGCGAGATCTATAAGGTGCTAGCACACCGGTGATCTTGGTGCTCTGATCAGACGGCTCTGTGTGGATACCAGTAGAGGTCGGATGCATGCGCGGCTACGATCAGAATTCGGGACATCCGTAGGATCTGTGGTATGGAGATTCGATCTCCGTTTGATTTTTCTAATGATTTTTCTTTTTCAGATTTCAGATCGTGGTTGAATATTCGTATCAAAATTCATACTATGATTTTCAGATCTGATCTGATATATAAATAAATTAAAATATTTTAATTTATTTATTTTCGCTGCATCATGTTTAGAAAAAACTTTTAAACTACACGTATGAAACTGTAATGATTTTCTAACACTATGTAGGTGGATGAATGATAGAGAATGGATGCTTTGAGAAATATACAGATGGATGAATGATAGAGGATAGAATACTTTGATATTTGTGCAAGTGAATAGATGATAGAAGAAGAGTGCTTTGAGATCTGTGTAGGTATATCAATGATAGAGAATGGAACCTTTTAAGATCTGTATAAGTGGATAGATGATAGAGGTGAAGTGCTTTGAGATCTGTGCAGATTGATGAATATGGAGCATTTTGAGATCTGTGCAAATAGACAAACAATAACTGATGGAGTGCTTTGAGATTTGTGCAATAGATGAATAACAATAGAGTGCTTCGAAATCTATACAAGTGGATGGATAATAAAAAATAGAGTACTTTAAGATCTATACAGGTGGATAAATAATAGAGGATGGAGCACTATAAGATCAATGTAGATAAATGAATGATAGATGATAGAATATTTTGAGATCTATACAAATAGATGAATGATAGAGATTATAGTGCTTTAAGATTTGTATAGGTGAACAGATGAGAGGGGATGCAGTATTTTGATATCTATGCAAATATGCATAGAAGATAGAGGATAAAGCACTTTAAAATCTATGCGGATGGTTGAATGATAGAGGATAACGTACTTTAAGATCTCTATAAGTAGATGGATGATAAAAGATGGAGTGCTTTAATATTTATGCAAGCAAATGGGTGACAAAATGAGTGCTTTGAGATCTGTGCAAGTGGATGATTGATAAAGGATGAGTCACTTTGAGATCTTGCAAATGAAGGATGGAGTGCTTTGAAATCTATATCAGTCGATGGATAATAAAGAATAGAGCATTTTGAGATCCATACAGATGGATGAATAAGAAAAAATAAAGTACCTTGAGATCATGTGAAAGTCATAATATCTTTTTTGAATCAAAAATATATTTTTTTTATCCTATTTATGATGTTAGGATCTAAATAAATGGCTAAGTCACGTTACAAAGAATCTGAAGTTTTGATGGTTAATTAATATCTTTTAATTTTTTTGAGTCTATATATAAATGGCCTAAAGTCTGCGAAGTGTTTCTGAAATTTGTTTTTAAGTTTATTAGAAAATAACTTCCGTGTCAAGCTTTATTGGTTTATAAAATAATTGCACAAACGTGGATGCCCTTTTCTTTATTTTTTTCCTTCTTTTCAATTTTGGGTCCCGAAGTACCTTTTTTTTCCAAATAAAAATATGTTACACCTGCAAACCTAATCTTTTTTGTTGCATGAAGCAACCCCACACGCACACTCAGCAATAAACACGCAAACTCCTCAATTGACCTTGTTTAGCCTACGTATGGATGACGAGATCATGCCCATGGTTTCCAAGCTATCCGTACGGCCAAACTGTTCCTTCGCTTCCTATTAATAAAAAAATCTCAACCCTTCAAATAAACTTTAAGTTTGATCAGAATGCAATGCATAATAAACATTAAGATGCGTACCAGGCCCACCATACCAATTCAATGACCATGCCCCTAGAGTTTTGCGTCTTTATCTCTATAACAAACCAGCGGTTGCCAAGCTCCTATCCCCACTCATTCAAGTTTAACCTCTGGGCATCAAGTATATATCCGCCCACCCAGTGGTTGGTATAGGTCTCTTATCCACACAAATAATCACTTGTACATGGGCCCATCATACCAAGTCGAGTCAATGGTCCCTTCCCACCCACTTTATTTCAGACTGGTTGTTGCCAAGCTCCTGTCAAAAAAAAAATTGATCTACTGTAAATCAGGTCCAACCAATGATTTTTTTTTTTTTTTTTACCAGTGAATCAGCTCCAACCAATGATTTTTTTTTTTTTACCTGGTAAAAAAAAAATTATTTGTTGGACCTGATTCACAATAGATCAAAATAATTTATTAATTTTCCTTTCTTAATTAACAACACCTGTTATGATGTATTATTTAACATTCTTTTCTTCTTAACAACACATGTATTTAAAGCTCCTAACTGGTGGTCCCTTGTGAACCAGGTGGAACCAGTAACTTTTTTTATCTTCACTCATTCAAGCTTCTCTATATATACACCTTACCATCCTTTCCTCCTTAGGTAGGGAGGTCCCTTACAAACCCTACCACCATGGCAATTGACCCCTTTCTCCTTATCTGCACCCTCCTCTGCCTCTCCCTCCACCTCCTCCTCCGCCGTAGGCTCCGATCCACCCGCCGCCTCCCACCGGGCCCGACCGGCTTCCCTGTGCTCGGTGCACTCCCCCTCATCGGCCGTGCACCGCACTCGGCCCTCGCCGGCCTCGCCAAACGCTACGGCCCCATCATGTACCTCAAAATGGGCACCTCCGGCATCGTCGTGGCTTCCAACCCCGACGCCGCCCGCAAATTCCTCAAGACCCTCGATGTCCAGTTCGCCAACCGCCCCTCGGTCATCAGCGTCAAGGACATCACCTACAACAAACAAACACTCGTCTTCGCCGACTACGGCGCTCGCTGGAAGCTCCTCCGCAAGCTCTGCAGCCTTCACATGCTCGGCGGCAAGGCCTTTTCCGGCTGGTCCCCGGTCCGGCGAGCTGAAGTAGGCCAACTTCTCCACACCATGCACGACTACTCCAGCCAGAGGTCACAACCCGTGGTCCTCTCTGAGGTGCTGATCTGCGCCATGGCCAACGTCATAGGACAGGTGATGCTAAGCCAGCGAGTGTTCGACTCGCAGGGCACGGATTCGAATGATTTCAGGGACATGGTAGTGGATCTGTTGACCGGAGGAGGGCTGTTCAACATCGGAGATTTCGTGCCGGCGGTGGCGTGGATGGACCTCCAAGGGATACAAAGGAAGATGAGGCGATTGCATGAGAGGTTCGACACGATGGTGACCAAGTTGTTGGAAGAGCATGCAGCGTCGGCGAAGGAGAGGGAAGGGAGGCCGGACGTTTTGGATCTGATCATGGCGAATACGGAGGATACGGATGGGGAGACGCTGTCCGACGTCAATATTAAAGGTCTTATTTTTGTAAGTTCTCTTGACCCTTTTTTTTTTTTGATGCAAGTTCTCTTAACCCTTACAGCACAGATTGTGCTTAGAGCAACAAAGATATCGTGGGGTGAATGATTACGTAACATTTTCGTGGTCTACTCGAGGTAGGTCACTAGATATGGTTTTTATCTTGGTCAAGATGTCAACAGGGGGTACTGGTTTGTTTGATTGCACAATTCCTTAATTATTTTATCTTTTAAGTGTTAAATATTAGGATCGATGGTTAAAATGATGGACTCTCATTTTATGTCTCGTCCTTGCTTGTTTAGCCTTTTATGTCAGTGTTTTAACATGATTTTGTCTGTTTTCCACATACTTAAACGTGGTATCGTATTCAATTATATTTGTTTTGCGTGGATTAAATATTAAATAGCTATTGAAATCATAGAGTGGGAATTAGATCTTCAATCAAACGGCATAATCTGCTCTAGAATAACAACCAAACAACAGACCAAGTGGATTATGCCATGTCATTTTGCAACACCACCCCAACCCCTCAAAAAAAAAAAAAGGGATTGGAAAATTAGTTCCTGCACTCTTAGGTATCTTTTTACATTAGTTCTTGGCATACACTTAGCTTTCTTTTAAAAAAAAATATGGTTTGTTTTGTAAACATGCTAAAGACTCTAATATAAGGTGGTCCCCGCAACCAAAATGTGAAACCATGCACGAATGAAATATCCCGTCAATTCGGTAGGTGGAACTTAATTTCTCTTTAAATTAATATTTCTCTATCCTTTATTTTTATGAAGAAATTTGGAATATATATCAGTCATTGTCACCCACCAAGATGTCTTATTATATTAGCCTCCAAAAGACTTTTTCTTGGATGGCCAAGTTGGAAGCTAAAATGCGGGTTGCACGTCCTTTCTGGATTAGGTGGTCAGGTTAGGTAAGTTAGAAGATGGTGTGTGTTACAGAAACCACAACCATCCTTGTTTTAGTGTAGCCGACTAATGATGAAACTGCTCCCAATCTCATTGGTTTCTCCTACTCACTCATCATCTTGCTACCTGCGACCAACTGGCTCTTTGATTGGAGGTGCAGATGAGAAATATTGACAAAGTCACTGGAAATTTGGCTTCTAGTGGTCTAAATTCAAGTCCGACTTTTATCCTATATAATAAAGAGCGGCTGATCATCATTTGCATCTATCCCACCTAAACGTCATAATAATAATAATAATAATAATAATAATAATAAAATAATAATAAAATAATAATAATAATAATAATAATAATAATAATAATAATAATAATAATAATAATAATAATAATAATAAATAATAATAATAATAATAATAATAATAATAATAATAATTAATAATAATAATAATAATAATAATAATAATAATAATAATAATAATAATAATAATAATAATAATAATAATAATAATTAATAATAATAATAATAATAATAATAATAATAATAATAATAATAATAATAATAATAATAATAATAATAATAATAATAATAATAATAATAATAATAATAATAATAATAATAATAATAATAATAATAATAATAATAATAATAATAATAATAATAATAATAATAATAATAATAATAATAATAATAATAATAATAATAATAATAATAATAATAATAATAATAATAATAATAATAATAATAAATAATAATAATAATAATAATAATAATAATAATAATAATAATAATAATAATAATAATAATAATAATAATAATAATAATAATAATAATAATAATAATAATAATAATAATAATAATATAATAATAATAATAATAATAATAATAATAATAATAATAATAATAATAATAATAATAATAATAATAATAATAATAATAATAATAATAATAATAATAATAATAATAATATAATAATAATAATAATAATAATAATAATAATAATAATAATAATAATAATAATAATAATAATAATAATAATAATAATAATAATAATAATAATAATAATAATAATAATAATAATAATAATAATAATAATAATAATAATAATAAATAATAATAATAATAATAATAATAATAATAATAAAATAATAATAATAATAATAATAATAATAATAATAAAATAATAATAATAATAATAATAATAATAATAATAATAATAATATAATAATAATAATAATAATAATAATAAATAATAATAAAATAATAATAATAATAATAATAAAATAATAATAATAATAATAATAATAATAATAATAACTGAAAATTAATATTCTTCTATGATATCTAAGAGATTGTACTGACCTAGTAGTGGATATAGACCTAACCAGCTTTGAGTCCATCATGATCATTTAGTTGGCAAATATCAAAAGTCCTAATAGCCAAATAAATGCACTATTGACAGAACCATGATTCACAGGTTATGGTTACAAATTTTGGACTAACATATCGCTATATTTACAGGAATATCAATGGAGACTAATAGTTTATTATCTAATTAGTCAAAGGATCAAATAATGGACCCAATTTACTCATATAATTTCTGGGACCATGAAAGCAATATCTAGCTAGATATATAATGGCCATTATATATCTAGGTACTCGTGCGTCTGCGTATAACTAAACTATATATATCTTATCTACATTATGGCCATTATTTTGTGAAAGTTGATTAAATTTTATAAATTATGTAGTTTGTTTTCATTGTGAGCATCAACTGTTCCATTCCTCTTTCAGGATATGTTTACTGCTGGCACTGATACATCCTCCATCATAATTGAGTGGGCACTTGCTGAAATGCTGAAGAATCCAAGCATCCTCAAGCGTGCACAATCCGAGATCGATGAAGTCGTTGGTAGAGATCGTAGACTCGAAGAATCCGACATACCAAAACTCCCATACCTACGAGCAATTTGCAAGGAAGCATTTCGAAAGCACCCTTCAACACCACTTAGCCTCCCCCACTTCTCCTTCCAAGCTTGCGAGGTTGATGGTTACCATATCCCAGAGAACACGAGGCTCCTAGTCAACATATGGGCCATTGGAAGGGACCCAGATGTGTGGGAGAATCCACTCAAGTTCGATCCTGAGAGGTTTCTAAGTGGCAGGGGTGCAAACATTGAGCCACAAGGTAATGACTTCGAGCTCATACCATTCGGTGCAGGGAGAAGGATTTGTGCCGGCAAGCAGGCAGGGTTGGTCATGGTGCATTACATTCTTGGGACTCTGGTGCACTCATTTGATTGGAAGCTCCCTGAATGTGAGGAGCTCAACATGGATGAGGCCCCTGGCCTCGCACTTCCGAAGGCTGTGCCCCTAAGGGCAATGGTTACTCCCCGCCTAGCACCAGAAATCTACATTTGACGTGGTCAAATTCTATGGGTTGATGGCCCATGGATGTCATATCAATTTGTTTGGGTTTTATATCTGTTTTTTTTTTTTTTTTTTAATTTCCTTCTTGGTGATATTAGAAACATATGCAAAGTGATTAGAGATTGGAGCCAGCCAGCTAACAGCTGTTGGCTAGAATGCACTGTGTGAGAGAGAGAGAGTGTTGGGGTTGTTGAATTTGATGTAAATTTGAGACTACTCAAAGGAGCCAATAATTGGAAGAAGTGGGTGACGTAGTCCAAAGAATCATATTTTTTGCCCAATGTATGTTGACCACGTGTCAAGGTCTGTACCACAAAATAATTTAGCTCTATGTCCCTCTTAAGTTAACTAGCTAAGAAGGTAGTACCGAATATTTGATGTGATGCTTTTGAACCTCACACAAAATCTTGCGTGCAACAGTCGCATCATCATCACAAAAAGGCAATGCCTTCCCCAGGCAGTGCCTTCCCTATGGATGTATGCGTGGCCATATTTTGTTGAAATAAATTACTCCTCGTGCTAGATGTTTATGTATGTGAATTGTCTCAATTATGGGCAATGCATATTTTGTCCAATATGAGGACAAATTGCTTGCTTTATTACAACATTAATAATAGATAACAAAAGTACAGAATAATCTTAAAGAAATCAAAATCTTGCCGGATTCAATCATGGCGACTTCAGCCGCCATAGACAATTCATTTTGTTTACCAAAGCTCGGACCCAAGCCCATAAACAAAATAAAAAAATAAATAATAAAAAAAATAGATTTCCGGGAAAAAACAGCGAAGACGTCGTTTTCACGAGATTGACGTGTTAGGCTATAAACAAAGAATCCCATTGACTTCAATTACAACTCCTCCCTATCATATTATCGTAACAGCAAAATCTTTTGGCATGATTTTATTTTTATTTTTAAAATATCTAACTTATGCTCTGACCGCATAATGATCTTCGTTCTGTCGTTCCGACATCCTATTGCATAACAAAATCTCTCTTCCTGAGATCAGAAAATACCATTTCCTCTTGCATCACAAAAATCTTGTGTCCTTCACCCCAGCCGAAGTTTTTCATTTAAGTATATATTCTTCTTCGCATTTGAAAATTGAGAGAACGATCGGAACAACAGAATTCTTTCATCAGTTGATGATGATTCAGATGTTTATTAATTGCATTAGATAGTTAAAGAATAACAATGATAGAATAGTGGAGAACAGTGATGAGATTAGAGGACAGATTCTACATTTCTTCACATTACATTGAACTGCACCCTTGGATGGAGATGCCTCCTCCAGGGGTCCCAGCCTATTTAATACATCTTTAAAGAGGAGAATGAGATCCTGACTCGTCCTATGTTTGTTGAGGAGGTGCAAGGGGCCCTCTGACCTTTCGAGGAGGATAAGGCTCCGAGGCCTAATTGCTTTCCTTCTCTCTTTTTCTGACGGTACTGGCCTATTATCGGCAATGAAATGATTGAAGTAGTGCAAATGGTCTTTGAGTCTAGAAACATCTCGAAGGAGTAGAAGAAGGCACTGATCACCTTCATTCCGAACAACCTGATACGTCAGCCCCAAGTCACTTCAGAATCAATCAGTCTTTACACCACTATCTATAAAGTATGTGCGAAGATTCTCGTCGAACGTCTAAAGCTGAATGTTTTTTATCTGATTAGTGCGAAGCAGGATATTTTTGTCAGTGGCTGCTGCATCATCAATAATGTCTTGCTCATCTAGAAGTTTAAGTATAATCTGCAACATGCATCTATTCATCAAAGCTTAATGAGCTAGATATGGAGTGGTCTATAACCGAATGAACTGACAGTTCCTACATCGGATGCTCCATGAGTTTGACTGTCAGGATAGATGGATAGACTGGATCATGCAGTGTACATGTGGAGACCCCGAGTGTTGCCATCCTGATCAATGACATCCCGACGGACTTCTTTCACTCAACAGGCGGTCTATGCCAAGGGTGCCTCCTCTTCCCCTGTCTTTTTATTTTATATGCTGATGCTCTCTCCATTCTCTTTGGGCAACGATCCAGAGGATAGAGTTGGAACCCGACTGGCCTGTCCCTGGGAGTCAGCCACTCTCACACTTTCTTTTTGTAGATGACTATTTGTTCATTAGTCGGACCTCGGTCCATAATGTGAGATACTTGTGACTATTGTGAGTCCGATTGCCAGACTTCTGGCCAGCTTGTGAATCTATAGAAGTCTACTATCATCTTTAGCCCCAAAATGAGGGTTCAGATGAAGCAAACGATTCGGGACAGATTGAAGATCTCTAAGCAGATGGAGACCACTACCACAGAAAGGGCATATGACAGTGTTTACTATTGCAGTGGTTTAAAAATCGCTGTCATAGAATCTACAGCAGCGGTTATGCACAATCGCCGCTGTAGTTTTGACCTATAGCAGCGATTATTCATAACCGCTGTCATAGATTTCATATAGCAACAGCTATTGCATTGACCACTGTCATAGGTCAAAATCTATGTCATAGGTCAAAATCTATGACAGCGGTTATACATAACCACTGCCACATGTCTGATATATAGCAGCAATTAATCAACCGCTGCCATAGGTTTGACCTATTGCAGCGGTTATGTGTAACCACTGCTATATCTCAAATCAATGACAGCGTTATTTATAACTGCTGCCATATCTCGCAATTATGATAGCGGTTATACTAACCGCTGCCATACGTCGTATAGCAGCGGTTACCTAACGCTGTAATAGACCTAAAGTAGTGATTTCGTTTAACCGCTGCTATATAGGCAGAATATAATTTTTTTTTATATTTTTTTAAATATAGTATAAATTTAAAATTTAAAGTCTATCTTCATCGTTCATTATCTAAATAATTATTGTTAGAGTGTCGTGACAAAAGATCACCTCGATCTAATAGTCCTAGCTATGTCGATCAATAAAATTTAATTTCGACGATCATGAACGATTGCAGAATGATCTGATAGATAGAGACTATTGATAGATCCAAAAACTTACAACAATGATCTTGATGATATTTATAGCATACTATCAAAATTTTACTTCAATCGGATATCATTATTATGATCAATTTAGCACGTGATTATTTCAGTCGTTAAATAAAAATATGTGATCAAAAGGCTAAACTACATCCGATTAAGATGATTTTTTAGATAAATGATCTTTGCTATCACTTTAATCATATGAATGATGATAATCATAAAATTTAAACCGCATATATATGAACCATCAAAGAATGGATACTGAAGTTACGAAAGAAGAAGGAGCTAGTTCGTATTTGTTTCGATCGAAGAGCGGATATTGAAGTTGTACAAAATATCAATCAGAATCTGAAAGGTGCATTTTAATTATTAGCCAAGAATCAAATAAATCTTATCTTTCAAATATGAGCTCATTCTTCTCTTGCAACTTCAATATCCATTCCTTGATCGAAACAAATACAAGCTAGCTCTTTCTTCTCTTGCAACTTCAGTATCCATTCTTTAATGGTTCATATACACGCGGTTTAAATTTTATAATCACATCATTCCAATAATTAAAGTAGTAGTAAAGATCATTTATCTAAAAAATCATCTTAATCAGACGTAATTTGATTTTTTGATCACTCATTTTTATTTAACGGTCGAATCATCGCATGCTAAATTGATCATGATAATGATGTCCGATTAAAATAAAATTTTGATGATGTGCTATAAATATCATTGAGATTATTATTATAAATTTTTGGATCCATCGATGGTCTCTATCTATTAATTATTATAAGATCGTTCGTGACCGTCGAAATCAAAATTTATTGATCGACATAGCTAGGGCTATCGGATCGAGATGATCTTTTATCATGACACTCTAACAATAATTATTTAGATAATAAATGATGAAGATAAATTTTAAAATTTAAATTTATACCAATTCAGAAAAAAATATGAAAAAATTATATTTAGGCTCTATAGCAGCGGTTGAGTAATAACCGCTGCTATAGATATATTGCAGCGGTTTCTAAAATCACTGTCATAAGTCTATAACAGCAATTGCCATAACTGCTGCTAAATGCCTGTTGCAGCGGTTGATAACTGCTGCCATTGACCTATAGCAGCAGTTTTAAAAATCATACCATAGGTTTGAAAATTTTTTCTCCTCGCATCCCTATCTTCTTCATTTGCGCTTTCCCCTCTCTCTCTCTCCTCTCTATCCAAATCCTACCCCCACCCACCACCAGCCCGCCCACCGTCGCCCCTCCTCTAGCACCACTACCGTCCCACCTCGTTGCCAGCTTCGGCCCCTCGGCCCCGCCTCCTCAGCCTAACCCCCTTTGGTCACTGCCCTCCTCCCTCTAGCGCCGCCCCCCCTCCTCAGCCCTGGCCCATGCCCACCTCCTCGGCCTTGGCCCCTTTGGTCACCTCCCCTCTCTCTAGCACTGCCCCCTCCCTTGGCCCCGACCCCTTTAGCCGCCGCCCTCCTTCTTTTAGCGCCGCCCGCTCTCTCTAGCACCACCCTCCTCCCTCAGCCCCGACCCCATTGGTTGCCATGCTCCCTCTAGCGCACCCCCTCCCTCTAGCACTACCCCTCCCTCAACCCGGCCTCTTTGGCCGCGCCTCCCTCTAGTGCCACCCCCGTCGCCACCCCTTCCTCTAGCACCACCGCCGGCGATCCTGGTAGCTCTGCATCACCCCCTCCCCGCAGCAGATATAAAGTTTTTAATTTCATTTCATAATAATATTTATAATCATTTATAATATTTTTAATAATATGTATAATAATTTTATAATAATATTTAAAGAAACCCCCACCGACGGCTGTGGGCTGTGTCGGCAGGTTCTGGACTGTGCCGACGGTGGTTCTGGGCCATGCCGGTGGCTGTGGGTCATACCGTCGAGTTTTGAACTATACCGATGGATTCTAGACGATCAGATTCTGAGCCGTGACAGTGGATTCTAGGTCGTGCCCACGAGTTCTGGACTGTACTGATAGATTCTAGGCCATGCCGATGGGTTCTAGGTCATGCCCACGAGTTCTGGACCGTGCCGGCGGATTTTGGACCGTCAGGTTCTGAGCTGTGTCAACGGATTCTAGGCCATCGGATTTTGGGCCGTATCGACAGATTCTGGATCATGCCTATGAGTTCTAGGCCGTGCCGACAGGTTCTGAGCCATGCCGATGGCTGTGGGCCATGCCGTCGGGTTCTGGACCATCGGGTTCTAAGCCATGCCGATGGATTCTGAGCCGTGTCAATGGGTTCTGGGTTGTGCCATGAGTTCTGGGCTATAGAATTAAAGTAATTCTATTATAAAATTTATTGCATAAAATTTTTTGGGTTACTATTTAGTCCCTGTTGCTTTTGCTTGTTGCATTGCATAGACCCGTCCATTGACGATGTCGAACCATGCATACAAAGTGTTCCTCTAGAGCAAAACTTATCTGGAGTCATCGAGATCCCAAATATATTTATTAGGAGCAATGGTGATGTCCATATTATAGATGTCAGTAGACAATGAGTTCAACATCCTAGTATAAATATTAGTATTTATTTATTGATGCTCTACTAATATTATTGTTCAACAATATATTATATTTGTTAATATTCATTAATGTTGCAGGTCATGAAGGCACGAAACACCATCTAGCTTTCACCCTCGCCCCTCGATGGGCTACATGAAGCTCCGCATCGAGCTGTTGCCGAAGCATACTCCATCCATCTCCGCATCGGCTTAGACTTCGATTTTGCAGGCACATACTCCTCCCATCGACACATCTGAGCCTCCACTGATAGTCACATCTCTGGCATATACTCCACCCTCCGATGAGGCTCCATCGACATCCACGTCGCACGATCCCAGTGAGAGTAGATTTTCATAGTGTCAATTATTTATTTATTTATTTTTTATATTATTATTACACACTCTTATATATTCGTAATATATTTTCATTGCAAGTGTATCATCTAGTAGGATATTTCACGGTCTCACACGCATGCCGCATATGTGAAAGCACCAGCATTAAGTCATGGTGGAGTACGATCAGGAGGGGAGACCGCATGGGAGATGCATTCTTTTTTAGAGTGCTTGTAAGGTAGTCCGACATCATTCCCGTACTGTCCGTAGACTGACAATTGATGGACCCTTGGATCAAGGACCGGATGTGTGGGAGGAGATTTAGGTAAGTATATCTTAATTATATATATGCATGTGATATGTTTACACTATGTTTAATTAGAATAGTTTTGTAACTGACTTCTAATAACTTGATGCATATGAGGTACAATTTTTTAGATCATGAGAGAGCTCGAGATGTTCGATTGTAGAAGATTGGAGAGTTGCACTGGAACTACAAGATCAAGCTCTATAAGGATGGCTAAAGCACCATAGGGACACTGAGGAGGAGCTTGTTCTTTGGATCCAGAATTGTCCCTAAGTCGGTGGGAGGGGATGGTCAGGCATTGGGGGAGCCAGGACATTCAGGTTTAATTTATAACTTATAAATTTTTTATTATACTGATAATTATATTTGATTTTAACTTATGTGATTTAAATACTTTTTAGGCTGCATCTCGTCAGAATCGAGAGAATAAGGCTGCTCAGGAGTATATGCACACTCTCGATCGTGAGTCTATGGCCAATCATGTGCATAGAGAGGTAATAAATTCTGACTCTTTAGTTTATAAGTTATTGAATTATTATTTTTTTGCATATTTCTAACAAGTGGATTGATTGTTATAGCTGATGAGAAAGGGGGTGATGCCCAGCCATAGCACCATCTTTCAATCGAGTCGTACAGACAAAAAAGGCAGGCCAATGAACACCATGATCGAAAGAATTTTTATAAGTAATAGCTGGAGTATGATTAGTATTATAATATTTTTATGAGATTTTATTTGAATTTGTAATTACAGAAGTAGTTAAATGCGCTTACGAGAGAGGGCCCGGACACCTCTGGCCTTATGAACATCTATCTCAGGTCTTGGGACCTGAGCACTTTAAGAGAATTCATTGCAGGCTCAAACATACATCGATGTGCTACTGGTCTGAGACAAGCGTCTCCTCCATGCTTTCGAGATCATCAGTCAGGAGCAACTTGATGAGGCCTTGATGCAAGCAGCTTAGACTCAGAAGAATGCATCTCAGGCTGAGGAGCGCGTATCTCAACTACAAAGCGTCACATCCACTATGGTGACACAGCTCTCCACTCATCTAGGAGCTAATTTTTCAAGCATTCAAGACATATTGGCTAGCATTCAGCTTTAGTTTCTCCAGCTCCTGCTCCAGCCCCTTTAGCTCCTGCTCCAGCCCTCCAGCTCCTATCCTTCCAGCTCCTGCTATAGCCCCTCACGATTCTGCTTCAGCCCCTTTCGGTGATGATGAGATACTTGCAGAGGAGGATTTTGATTTAAAAAAATTTTGATATATTTTATTTTTATTTAAAAATATTATAATCTAATTTGATCAATAATATAATTTAAATATTTGAGATATATTCCTATATTATTATTAAGTTTTATATAAAATTTTTAGTTCTTACAAGTTTTAGTTTAAGTAATTATATATCGAACTGCATCTATCAGGTAAAAAATGATAAATTTAAGCGGTTGGAAAGTTACTAATTATAGAAAAAGACTACAGCAATGATTCACAATCACCGTCGTAGCAAAAAATCACTACCATAGCCTACGGCAGTAGTTACACAACTACTGCTGTATCCGTACTAATCGTTGCCATGGTTCTATGCCAACCACTGCCATAGATCTATGGAAGCAGTTGACAAACCACTTCCGTAGATCTATAGCAGCGGTTGCACAACCACTGTCGTAGTCTATAGCAGTGGTTTCTTAACCACTACCATGTAATTTAAAGCAGCGGTTGCCCAATTACTGCTATAAAAGCTATAGCATTGGTTAGATAACTGCTGCTATAGATGCTATAGCAGTGGTTATCTAACTGCTGCGATAGCCTCTATAGCAGCGGTTGAATAACCGCTGCTATACTTTGAACATGGCAGTGGTTATATCAGTCACTGCAATAATCGCTGTCATAGATCTATGGTGATGGTGATAGTAGCAGCTGTTGAGGAACCACTGTCATAAGCTATGATAGTAATTTTTTTTGGTACGGCAGCGGTTATGAACTACTGTCGTATCCCTTTTCTGTAGTAGTGGACTCTGAACTATCTAGGGGTCCCTATCATGGGTCGGAGACTTCGAAAGATCGAGTATAGGCATATAGAGCAATAGATCCGGGATCGCTTCGATGGCAAGCAAGCCAACACTCTCTTCATGATGAACAGGACTACTCTCGTGAGATTGGTCCTAAGTTCTAATCCGATCTACCTCTTGACAAATACTATTGTTCTTCTCTCAGGGGTCTAGAGTAGCAGTACTGAAATTTCTTATGGGGTGCTCGATAGAGGGCTGTGGGCTTCACTTGCTTTCGTAGGATGTGGCTTGCTAGTTGGTGTGGGATGGGGGCCTTGGGATCCAGTCCTTGCTAATCAAGAGAGAGACTATAATTTTTGAATATACAGCTAGATTCCTCATCCAGCCTAATTATTTGTAGAGCAGGGTGATGAGGGCTCATTATGGATCTTAGAGCTAGGAGCTCCACTTTCGGATTGATCGTAGCAGCTTATTCATCTAGAGAGAGATCTATACTTGCACCTTTGTAGTGGTGGCCTAGGTCAGGTGGCTGATTGGAGACGAGATTTTGATTGATGTGAGCCAAGATGCTTGGATCTCTAGTCTGTGTCTCTCTCATTGGCTGACCTACATCAGCATTGAAGTGGATGACCACCTACGGGTCAATAATTTGATCACTACAGATGGTAGGGGTTGGAGAGCTTAATTAGAAGGTCATGCATCTATTTGGTGAGCAGCTAGCTGACAGAATTTTTGCCATCCTGATTCCTATCCACTGAAATCGAGACTTATGGTTGGACCATCAGTGGTCTCTATCTATCAAATCATCACGCGATCATTCACGATCGTCGAAATCAAATTTTACTGATAGACATAGCTAGGGCTATTGAATCGAGATAGTTTTTTTTTTGATAATACTCTAATGATAATTATTTAGATAATGAACAGTGAAGATGGGCTTTAAATTTTAAAATTATACCATATTCAGATGGTTTTTTAGGGATGGAGTCATGGTTATTAGCAATGAATTTTAGCGATGACAAATATGCTGTCGCTAATATCTTTACCGACGGCATTAGCGACAACATATTTGCCGTCGCTAATAGTCCACCATAGAAACCACCGTAGGAAAAAATTTTTTGCTCGCCCACACATTCTCTCCTATTTCCACCCCTCATCCTCCTTTCATCGGTGCCCTCACCCCCCAACCCCCCTTTCCTCGTGTCTCTTCGATATCCACGGTCGCCCCAACACCGCCGACCCCATCCCCACGCCAGCCCGACCCTGAGTCGGCCCCGCAACCCTGCCCCGATCGACCTCGCGACCCCTACCCCGGCCCGACCCCATGCCGACCCCACCGACCCCATGGCCCCTGTCCCAACCCCATGGCCCCTGCCCCATTGCCCCCAGCCTGCGGTCCTGCCCCGCCGACCCCCAAGCCCCACCCCGACCCAGATGTCTCCGGCACGACCCCACGGTCGCCCTGAGCCCCTCAGTCACCTCCTGCCTCTTTGAGCCTCAACCACCTCCTTGAGCCCTTGGCCCACCTCCCCCCGACTGCCTCTGGTCCCCTCTTTCCCCACCACTGGATCCGACTTCTCTGAGCCACCAACTGCCTCCCCAAGCCCCGAGCCCCTGGCCCACCTCCCCTCGGTCGCCTCTCTGAGCCTCGAGCCTCCGACCTCCTCTCCGAGCCCCTGTCCCCCCTCCCTCGACCACCTCCCCAAGCCCCCTCCGTCAGATCCCAAGCCCCTCGATCGCCCCCGGCTCACCTCCAGTTTGATGGTTTATTATTGTCCTGGTGTTAATATACAAAGTGGAGAATTATTGTGATAACATGGTACGATTGCAGTCAAAGGAGTTATTGGGTAATTCCATACTGCCCATTCATGTATCATGATTCTAAAATTCTGATGTAGTATTTTAGTTTTAAACTTTCATTATTCACATGTGTATGCTTTAATATTTTTTTTTTATCCCTTAGTTAGTTTTACGTGCACACTGTCTTCTTTATATTATCAGACCTTATTTTGTATCCAAGGGTTTAGATTAAAGTTTGCTTGTCCATGATTCTAAAAATAGTTCTCATGCTTGTAGACTAACCGAGTTGAGTAAATGCATTCAAAGACCTAGTCGTAAAGCAAATCGGTACATTATTATATTACATTGGCTCTACTTTTTTAATGTTTAAGAATATGAATTGCATTTGTTGGTCTGATGCTGCAACAGAACTTGTATCCTTTTATGAATAAGTTAGTATCAAGATTTGATTCATCCTATTTGATCATAGATTGATGTTGTTAAACAATAAATTTTTACTTGTTATGTATTGATGTCTTCTACTTTTCAAACCTAAATGTCTTGATATTAGTTTTTACATGTTCAGTTTGATTGATTTGCTAATATCAATTAATATCGATTGCACCTTAGACTGCTTATCATGTATGATGATCAGAATAAGAAACAATAGTGGATTGCTTGAAATAATTTGTGAATGTAAGGATGGAAATTCTTGTCTTGTCAAATTTTTGAAGGAGAATTGCTTCATCTCCAAAGAAAATTCACCTTTACAAGGTTTACTTTTTGACAATGAGCCCATAATTTTATTTGATATTTCCTTGCCTTGACCTCAGATAACTTGAATAAAAAAAAATGAAGAAATATAGCTAGTCAAGAATATGCTGTATGTGTCCTTATAAGATTAGATCTATTTTAGAATTTTTCTTAACAAAAAATTATAGTTTTGATCATTTGAAATAAGAAAGGACATTAAAGAGTGTTCTCAGCCATTGCCGCCACATGCATGCTTTCTTATTAACTTTAAGCAAGCAGTGCCCTCATTTAATGGCTAGCTTCCGGTTGTTCATTCTAATACTTGAATAATTTTTACACCTTGATAATGGTTCAAATTTTTATCCAGCATAATTTATGAAGCAAATCAACTCACTACAGTTCAGTGAACAAAATAATGGAATGCACTATGAAATCAAAGTATAGAAGTGCCACCGATCACCTTAAAATATTTAAAAATCTTGCATGCTTCACTTCTTTCTTTAACTCTTGCTTATTTGTATCCCTTCCTCTTGGCTATCCTTGTAATCTTTCAGTCATTTCACTTTAATATGAATATGGAGAATATTTTATTTTGATCTGTTCTATATTTCAATGACTTAACAGACATCCAGTATTAACAACTATGCTAATTTAGCTCCCTACAAGAAATTAAGTTAAATAATTTAGATTCTTAATACAATATAATTAATTTTTTTATAATTATGTTAAATAATTATTTCTTATTTATTATAGATTTTAAAAAATAATTATAAAATAGATTTAAAATATTTAATTATAAATATTTAAAAAAAATAAAAATTATTAGCGACGGTATTAGCGATGGTGATGTTGTCCACTACAAGAATATTCAATATTAATGATGATATTAGTGATAAAAAAATTTTATCACTAATAATATCTTTTAACCACCACAAAATTGATCAAAAATCTTATCATCGCTAATACTATGAATGACGATAATTTAATATTAGTTATGGTAAAAGTCATCACTAAAAGTGTTTAAATTTTTTAAATTTTTTAATAATATTTAAATATAAAATATTTATTAGCGATAGTGAATTAGCATTATTAGCGATGGAAATCTTATTGTCGTTAATCATTTTTTTAAAAAAAATTAAATAATAATTTAAAAAAATAATTTTTTTGAAAATATTATTAATGATAAAATTAGTGATGTGATACTTTTTCATCACTAATAATCTAGAAAATGATTTGGGTTCGATTTGAATCCAACTTGAACCCAATTCGAATCCACATCGAAATCCTATCAAACCTAATTTAATTAGACTTTGAATCTAAGTCTTATTTGGATTATAAAATCTAATAGATCTCAAATTAAGTTAAAATTAATTAAATTAAATCTAATTTAAATCAATTAGAAAAAAATAGTTTTCAATTTGAGTGCAATTCGAATCTAATTCGAATCTGATTCGAATCCAATTTGAAATCTTATCAATCCTAATTCAATTAGACTTTAAATTCAAATTCTACTTAAATTATAAAATTTAATTACTTTTAAATTAAATTAAATCTAATTAAATTTAATCTGATTTAAATTAATTAAAAAAATAATTTTTAATTTAGGTTCAATTCGAATTCGATATGAATCTAATTCGAAATCCTGTCAAACCTATTTCAGTTAGACTTTGAATCCAAGTCCAAATTAGGCTATAAAATTTAATTATTCTCAAATTAAGTTAAGCCTAATTAAATTTAATTTAATTTAATTACAAAAATAATTTTTAATTTTGATTCAATTCAAATCTAATTTGAATCCGATTGGAATCCAATTCAAAATCATGTCAAACTTAATTCAATTAAGCTTTGAATCTAAGTCTTACTTAGATTATAAAATTTAATTAGCCTCAATTTAAATCAAATCTATTTAAATTAAATCTAATTAAATCAATTAGAACTTGATTCATGATTCGATTCGAATCCACGCTACAACAGAACAAGCGACACAAAAATTCATCGTTAATATTAAATTTTCATTAATAATAGTTATTAGCCATAAAATTATCATCATTGATATTCATCATAAATAATGACATTATTGATAATTTTTTATGATGAAAAAAAAAAATTTCATCACCAATAATCGATATTACCAATCAAAAAATTTCATTGTTAAAAAAATCTATTTTTTGAAAACTATTCACAATGAAAAATTTTTATCATGAAAAAAGTAATTTATGATAAATTATTATGTCACTAATAAAAAATAATTTTAAAAATTATTTATGATGAACTACTTTCATCGCTTCTAATTTAATTAAATTTTTTTATAAAAATTAAATTTATAAAAAATATTAACGATGTAAAAGTTTCATCGCAAATACAATGATTGCCGACTGAATTTTTATAGCTACTAAATTAGCAATTATTTATGATGAAACTATTTTCATCGCTAATAATTTAATATAAAATTTTAATATTTTTAAATTTATTAAAAAATTATTTATGACTAATTATTTTCGTCACTAATAAGATTTTTGACAATCAAAATTTTGTTGAAAATAATTCCATCGCTAAAAATTTACACATAATTTTTTAAAAATAATTTATGAATATATATTTTTAATTTATATTTATAATATTTTTTATTTATAATTTATAAAATAAAAATAAAAAATTTACACCATAAACTCATAAATAAATTTCATCATTTTATTATATTCAATTAAAATTATAAGTGGTCTGAAATAAAAATAAAAAAGCAACATAAACAGGTCGTCAAGTGTCGGCATCTGTAAAAGGAGAACGGGCTAGAAAAAAGAAGCACTTGGAAGAGCTCAAACTGACCTGCTATTGCCTCATCAGCTGCATCATCTGCTCCATCTGTGCCATCTGCTCCATTATCTGAGGCTCGAGCAGCTAGTACTCGTCAACACGTGTGCCAACTCATCAGCTCATTGCTCAGTCCGCTGTCGATCCTCAGTAGCCTGCCTCTGCATCTCTGTTAGCCAAGCATCGTAGGCAGCATCGATCCCATGCTCTAGATCTCTAATATAATAGAATCTCATACCAAACATCTGATCATAAATCTTATCATCTGCAGGTGTGGTCAAGCCCTTAGGGATAGGCTGGGATCTGATGCCTATCATACGATCTTGAAAATTAAAGTTATAGCTATTTTAATTTCATACTAAAAATCAAAGCGAATGAAAAAAATAATTGAAAAAACTTATAAAAAGCTTCTGGCTCTCCATCGTCCACTCTCTTGACCATCGTTGGTGGATCCGTTGGTAGATATTGATCCTACCAGAAAACTTGCCACTCTTTGCATCTCTCTACAATTTAAGAATAATTAATTAAAATAATTTTAAATAGTTAGAGAGTTAAAATATTTTAATTAAAAATTACTTACCATCTGCCCCATATGACGAGCGAACGATCTCGAACCGTCACAATGCGACACGGTCCGTCTCGTCCAATTCGTGATATTCTGGGCACATCATCTCTATACAGTTAGCAGTCACATTAGAAAGTAACAAACTGAATTTAAGAATAAATAAGTTAATCATTAAACTCTAAAAAAAATTGGATGTGTAACCTGATATGTCGGATCCTCGTAATGCCGGCATATGAGAGCCCAATCATCCATAGTGATACTGTTATACGGCCGCTATCACGCTGTCTCCACCCCATGATCCTACATCACATGGTACTAATGCTGATGAATACGATGGCGATACTCCTTGAAATGCAAGCATAAATGAGCATCCACAGCTCACTGCAAATGATCCTCTTCAAAATCAACAATATCAAATACACCCTGTCAATAAAAAATATTAGAAGAATATCATACTAATTAAATATTTATAGTATAATTTATTTTATCTGTATCTAAGTATAGAAAATCTCTCTCTGAGCTCATATAACGTGATGTCAATCGAAAAGTATGACAGAGACATAGCTATGGCATATGATGCCCAACTCAATCTGCCACAGCTCGCACCATCCTCTAATGGGCCTGATATAGTCGGGTGGTATCTCAATACGGAGATGCTATTCCGAATGCTCGCATCTCCAATGCTCTAGAGTGAGGTTCTTCGATGGACCTCACCCTCGCCTCACCATCGATGGAGACTGACCTGAAATAATAATAAATAAATCATTAATATTATAGCTATCTAAATAAAAAAATTAAATTTTATTATATAAAAAATATAATAATACCACTCGGACCTACCTCACTCAAACCTGCCTCACTAGGACCTGCCAATGCGAGACCCTCTGGTGACTCTGCTGGTACGACAGTGGAAATGGAGGAAGACGCCTCAGCCTCAGGGATAGGCTGCGAACATCATCATTTGCCTCTGGTACCATATCTGTAATTCTTGATATATAAATAAATATAATATTGAAGAATAATAATAATAAATAAATTATATTTTAATAAATAAAATTATATCACATACCATTATTGTAAGAGAAGATTCAACAAAGAATATAGATCTACTCATCAATATTCGTATCTTCCTCGATGTTTAGGTTCTTCTCTGAATCACAATAATCGACTAATGTGTCGTCTTCTATCTCATCATTGTTTATGAACTGATCGTCATCCTCTGACTCATCAAGATTAAATACAAAATCAGCTTCAATTTTGTTGGACGGCAGATCAGCCCTATTTAAAGAAGCTGTTACAAGTTCTTCATCAACAAGAAGCTCGACTGATGTTTGTTCTTCCTCTTCAAAATCTTTCTTTTCATGTAAATCTAAATTTTCATCCATCTTTAATCGGGTTGGTATGTCATATATGCCTCTAAGTATTATTCTTTGTACAACATGTCAATTACCTTGATACTTTAGATCCTTCAAATATATTACTTGTTTCGCTTGAGCTGCTAATATATACGACTCATTCTGGTACCATGTTCGTACAAAATTTATATTGATAAAGTATGGATTGATATGAATATCGATCTTTTTATTACTAATATCTCATCATTCACACTGAAACAAGAATACAGAATTACTGGACCCATACTTCAGTTCTATGATATCTATTAGTATACCATAATATTCAATCTCTTCTTCTCCTTCATATCCTATCATAGCAATCCTACTATTCTGGATCCATCGTTGCATCTCAAGCTCCCTTGTGTAAAATATCATTCCTCCAATGATACAGGATGCATAGTGGTTAACCCTTCGATCGGAGCCACATGCATAGTCGCACCTTTTTCTTTATTGAAATACTTATATTTTATCTACACCATAATATAAAAAAATATTGATTCAAATAATTATTTTTATAATTATTAAAAATAACATATTACTAGTGCAACTTATAAGGTCTCCAAATTATTATGTAAATTTTCTCCAATATCGATCATCAGCATCCATATTATTCTCTCTAGATAGTATACTCTTGTACTCACTGCAACAAGTCATGATTTTTAATTTTACATCGATATAAAAAAAATATTTAAAATATTAAACAGTATGCTAAGATGGTACTTACTCAATGAAATCTTCAATTTTTTCATAATTATTTAGAACATAAAAATGTATCTTGGATAGCTCATTCACGTCCATAAATTCATATCTCCTTCCACCAATGGATCGAACCATTTGCTTAAATATGGACAGTGTCGGTTCATTATCACTCCATTCACGATCTGCGTTACGATCTGTATGATTGAATCTTGTTTCAATATCATCAAGATGTATCAAACAGAATGTAACACTCTCCGTAGCTACATATGTTTCCACTATAGACCCTTCAGGTCGTGTTTTATTATGCACATACTTTTTTAGGATATACAAAAATCTATAAATAAAAATAAATTTAAATTTTAGAAATATATTTATATCTTATAACTAATATGATAAAGTGCACATAATTTCTTTACTTTTCAATAGGATACATCCATCGATAATATACCAGTCTGGCCAAAAGAGCTTTCTTTAGAAGACTAATAGCCAGGTGCATCATAACATCAAAAAATGATGGTAAAAAATTTTTTTCTAACTTACAAAGAATGAGCATGATATCCTTCTCAAACTTCTCAAGTAAGTTAATCTTTAATTTTTGATAACACAATCCTCGAAAGAATACTCCCAACTCAATCAATGCAGTTTGAACATCACCACCCAAATAGCCACGCATAATCATAGGAAGCAAGCATTGCATCATCACATGGGAGTCATGACTTTTCATGCTAGAGATATTGTCATCGTTGTTGCCAACACACCGCGATATGTTTGAACCATAAGCATCAAGAAGCTTTACGATTTTGAACCATCCACAGAATTTTTTTTTTCTCGTCAAACAGTAAATAACATGAGGTGGCATAAAAAATCTATCACCTCGACGAACTAAATGCAACTCCGATCGAATTTTTATTTTCTGCAAATCAAGATAAGCTTTTGTACTATCTTTTTTTTCTGAGATATTCAATACTGTACTGATGATTTGATCACAAATATTCTTCTCAATGTGTATTACATCCAGATTATAATGAAGTAGTAGCTGCTTTTCGAAAAAAATGCTTCGCTTCATCCAATTCAACTCAACTTCAGTACGCTTCCACTTACAAGAACCCGATATTTTCTCAAATTGGATATTTTCAATAACTTTAAGTTATTCTAAAACTTCTGCTCCACCTAACTCCTTAGGTGACGGATGTTGGTCGGACTTACCATCAAAGTATTGGTTGTAACGAATCCTCCAAGAGTGATTATGAGGTAGAAACCATCGATGACCTATGAAGCATATTGTCTGTCCATGCTTTAAATGTAAGGAGAATGTATCCTTATTGCATATTGGACATACCAGATATCCTTTGGCACTCCACCCAGATAAGTTTTCATATGCAGAAAAATCATTTATGGCCCATAAAATTGAAGCATGCAACTTAAAATTCTTTCGACTCACAAAATCATATGTTTGTACTTCATTTTCCCATAGCTCCTTCAGATCATCGATTAACGATCATAGATATACATCAATTTCATTACCTGATGCTTTTGGATCTGGAATCAACAGTGATATAAAAATAAATGATTCTTTCATGCACTTTCAAGGTGACACATTATATATAACTAGCATTACAGGCCACATGCTATAAGAAGTACTTAAATTGCCAAAAGAATTAAATCCATCTATCGCTAGACCAAGTCGGATATTATGTGGGTCACTCACAAAGTGCGGATGCTTTACATCGAAGTCTTTTCATACTACGAAGTCGACCGAGTGGCTAAATATGTTCTCCTCTGAAACTCACTGTTCATGATGCCATCTTATTTCTTTAACTGTCTTTGTGAACATATACAATCTTTGAAGTCTTAGAATCAATGAAAAATACCTCAAAACCTTTTGAGGCATCTTTTTTCCTTTTCTGTTATCGATTTTGTATCACGCTCACTGCATTTCGGACATTCAGTTGCCTGTTCATTATCCTTATAAAATAATATATAGTCATTTTTGCAAGCATGTATAGGAATATAGTCAAGTCCCAATTTCTACATGTATATTTTTACTTCAGAATATGATTTCGAAAATCTCTTCCCATCGAAAAGAGCTGCTTTAATCAATGCCAAATTTTGATTAAATAACTTTTGACTCCATCAGTTTATGATTTTAATATGAAGTAATTTTATTAAAAACTCTAACTTAGATAACTTTGCACAATTTAGATAGAGTGGCTCTCGTGTATCCCTTATAAGCTTTGCAAACTATTCAGAAGTTCCTTTTACCTCAAGTCGAATATTATGTTAATGATCAGAATTGCCTTCAAATGTACTAATACTCATGAATACATTTGAACAAACATCATGATGTAAATCATCCAATAATTCTCCTATACCACCATATTCGACAAATTCAGCAGCATCACTATCATCTTCAGTATTGTCATTGTCGCGTACAACTTCATTCGGATCACCCTCTCCATGCCATATCCAGTGAGTATACTTCTTGTCCATACCATAACATAGCAGATGCTCCTCAACAAGTGTTATGTGATGATATACCATATTGATACATCTCTTACATGGACACTTTATCCGACTAGCACTGTCAGTCTTATACCGTGCAAACTCAATAAAATCACGAACACCTTTTCGATATTCAGACAAAAAATATCTCTGACATTCATTCAATTTTTGTTGATATCTATCTAACAACAAACACAAAAACCATTAGCAACAAAAAAAAATTCAGTGGTATTCATCCGAACTGGATCCCAACTCGAATTTCAAACCGAATCTCGATCTAGATTTCGGACCGAATCCTGACCCGAATCCAGACACGGATCATTTTATACAAAACAACATGCATTAAAGAATACAGACTGAATAGTAACATAGAAAATCTCTTTCTACTAATTTAATGAAGCAAAAATGTATGATCCTATCTATTTTAAATCACTACTAACAGGTGTGATCCTATCTCTTTCAAAAACATAATAAATCTTATTATTATTATTAGTCGATATTTTGTTTCATTATTGTGAAAATTTTGACAGTATCTTCCTATGGTTCTCCAAGTATACGATGTGAATATGGTGCCTACGTATCCTATCCACCATATATCCGGAGAACAGTAGACAGATAACTGCTGACTACTATATAATGAAATAAAATATCAACTATTAACAATAATAAGATTATTACTTTTTCAAAAAATCCGAATACGAGACATCCAAGAATCGATTTCAATCAAGATCGACTCTTGAATGAGAATCTACGACTCAATGCAATTTAACTACCATCTCTGAATATATATTCAGAGATAGATTTCTAATTTATCAAAAAAAAGTAACTCTACATTGAAATTTTACATCAAAAATTTTAATAAATTTTTTTCTAAAATAAAAATATTTTCTATATTTAATTATAATAAATAAAAGTATACAAAATAATATATAAAATAATTAAATTATAATAAGCAAAAGCAATGTGTATTGTGCTAGTGGAACAATAAAAAATTTATAAATTTCAGCAATAACATTAAAAAATTTATACAATAAATATAAAATAAACTATAAGTAGTTGAGTATGCAAAATAACATTAATGCAAAATAATAACATGAAATCTAATCCTGTCTCAATTATCCTCCGCTCCCTCTCCCTCATCTTTCAAATTCACGAAAAGCAGCACCCTAGAGGTAGTCTCGCAGATAGGGCTGGAAGTGGGTCAGGCTGCCAGGAGGCCCATCGAGCTGGCTTGAGGTCCATCAGACCAGGCTTCAAAGTCGACCATAAACCATTTAGGCCGGGCTCTAGCCAAAAAAATAGGATCCATTTGGCCATCGGGTTGGGCTCGAGCAGACATTTGGCCCGACCCAGAGCCGATCCAATTGGATTCAGGTCGATTAACCCCCCTCTCCCCCAACCTCGACCCAATCCACATTTTAATTTTTATATATATAATAAATAATTTTTTTTCTAAAATATTTTTAATCTAAAAATATTTTTTTAAATATTTTTTCTACTAAATATTTTTTCTAACAATTATTTTTCTCCTAAATATATTTTATCCTAAATATTTTTTTCTAAAAATTATTTTTCCCTAAACATCATCCACCCGTGGCCTAGCCCAACCCCCACGGCACCGTCGCTATCACCATCACCGTCACCCACCCCCCACCGCCTGTACTCGGCCCCCGTGACCCTCGCTCCCACAATGCCAGCGCCGTCACCCACCCTAGGCCGCCCAGACTTGGCCCCCGCGACCCCCTCTCCCGTGATGTTGCCGCCGTCACCCACCCCACACCGTCCAGACTCGACCCCTATGACCCCTGCTCCCACGGTGCTGCCACCATCACCCACCCCCCGCAGTGCCACTACCCTCTCCAACCCTCTGTAACCCAGATCCCAACTCATATTCTGATCAGATCTCGATCTAGATCCCAACTTAGATTGGGATCTCGACCTTAATCCCAACCTTGATTCAATTTGGATCATGATCTGAATCCTAACTGGATCCCGATCTGGATTCTGGATCGGACAATTCATATGCATTAAAAATTCACTGGAGGATTCAGCTAATCCTAGTTAAAACATTAAATTATAATCATAATATTTTATATATATTAAATTATAAAAAAAATATGTATTAAATTATAACAAATAAAAAAAATATATTAAATTATAACAAAAAAATATTTTATTATTAATCAAATAATAAAATATTTGATTAATATTTTTTTTCTTTTTTCTCCCCCTCATTTTTCCCTTCCCTTCCTCCCTCCCCACCCCAGCTGACCTTCCTCCATCGGCGGCTAACCCACACCCACCCCCCTCCAGCATGCCACCCATGGCCTCGCCCCACCCGTCGTGCCACCCCCTTCACCCCCCAACCCTCGTGTCGCCCCGGCTGTCCACCCCCACCCCACGAAACCCCCTCCACCCTCTGGCCTCCCATCTCCCTGCAACCCCCTCCACCCGTCATGCCACCCCCTCTGCCCTCTGACCCCCCGGCCCCCGTGTCGCCCCCAACCGCCCAACCCCACCCCATGAAATCCCCTCCACCCTCTGGCCTCCTAGCCCCCTGTAACCCCCTCCACCCGTCATGCCACCCCCTCCGCCCTTCAACCCCCCGGCCCCTGTGTCGCCCCCGACCGCCCACCTCTACCCCTGCAACCCCCTCCGCCACCCGACCCCCTCCTTGCCCCCTCCCCCCTCTCCCCTCCCACCGATGGCTCTGTGCTATGGCGGCCACCGGCACGTGTCGGTGGGGGCGCCAGACATCGCTGATCAATGGCTTGATCAACCAAAAAAAAAAGAGAAAGTGATGGCAGATCGTACCTAAGGGGGAAGAGGAGTCATCCGTGATGGTCGATGAAAGCGACAGTGGAACCCAGAAAGCGATGGTGGAGCCGATCGATCAGGGGAAGCTTGGAGAGCTCGGAGAGGGAGAGCTCAGAGAGGGAGGGGGAGAGCTCGGAGAGAGAGAGAGAGAGGATTTCGCACGAAGAGAAGCAACATCGACTTGACGTGTAATAAATAAACAACTATTAGCAACAAAAATTTTCATCGCTAATACATTTATTCACGATGGAAAAGTAATTTTTATCTTCAATAAATCCCGGCAAAAATTTTTCACTAAAAAAATGTTTTCCCTAAAAAAATTTTGCCCAAAAAATTTATGAAATAAATTATTGACGACAGAAATAAAAATATATGTCATTAATAAGAGTACTAGCGACGAAAATAAGATTTTTGTTGCTAATAAATACCACCTAAAAAAAATTCTCTTTAACAACTTTTTCTTCAAAAAAATAAAAAAATTTATTTTTAAAATGATTTTATCGATGAAAATTTTTTTGTTGCTAATTAAAAAAAAATTCATTAACAAATTTTTTTTACAAAAATTGATTAAAATAATATTTTTAAAACATCGTTGCCAATAGAAAATAAATTTAAGTTGAAAATAATTTTTTTTAAAAAAATTTAAAAAAATATTTAAAGACTATTTGTGATGAAATTTTGGTTTACATCACTAATAATTAAAAAAAAAATTCTCAAATTTTTTAGTCCAAAAAAATCTTCTCAATAATAATTTCATAAAAAATTAATTTTAAATTTTTTCCACCAAAAAATTTTTTATCCAAAAAATTTAACAAAAAAATGATATTAAAAAATATTCATGATGAAAAATAAAATTAATTTTTTTAATCTAAAAAATTTTTGATTTAAAAAAATTCAAAATAATTTCATTAAAAAAATAATTTTTTATTAATCAAAAATTTTCATATAAATAGTTAATTTATGATTTTTTTTCAAAAAAAAAAAATTTCAAATAAAATTATATAAAAAATATAATTACGATGAAAAGTTTAATTTATATCGCTAATAATTTTATAAGAATAGCTTTTGGCTTCCGTAATGGAATGGGTAGTATAGGAGATCGATAGCTTTGAGATCTTCGATCTTTAAGGAGCTCGTCTTCTTCTTAAAGTCTTCATTTCAAAAGTCAGAGTATGAGAATATTACGGTAATTCTGAGATCACAAGAGAAATTCATCAAGATTGAAATTTGGAGAATAAAGTAGGGACAGAAAGTTAGAGATCCAGAAGCTCATATATTGCATGTGAGGATCGAACTTGAAAAATTCAAGACGAATTATGTGAGCATCAAAGAGTGATTAACCAGAATCAACGCAGACCTGTGAGTAGTGAAAGTAATGTTGTAAAGCACAAGCTCATATTTATGCTTTGCATTGCTAGAAAGATGAGTGCTCATATTGTTTGTCTTTTCATAATTAAAACTCCTACAGAGGTACCTTTGAGCGTCGATCAATACAGAAAGCACAGTACCTTTCGAGATCATGAAAGTCATGCTAGAATATACTATTTAACTATATAATTTCTGCATGAAAGGAGGCTTCTTTCATACAGCTTAAAGCAGATACTCTATCAGAAATATTCATTGATATCACTAGTAACAATGACAGTGATGAACGGATGAATTTTATGTCGCAAATAAATGTATAGCTTATTTTATTCAAATGGATCTACTTATTCTACTCTATAAATATTGTTGCTCCTTGAATTGATTTTGATGATTATAAAGCATTTGAGGGGGTTACTAATGATTTTGGCTTGGAAAAAGAATCATTGTATTTCAGGGGCAAAATCATAATTTTATCAAGTTTTGATTCGGAAGCCTCACGAGCAAGAACACAAGATTTGTAATCTATTAGAGATAATTTTAATATTTTTGGATGTGTATTTTGAAAGAAAATCATGTTTATAAATTTGAGTCGACCCCATTAGTCGACTCATGGCAAAAGAGGTTGAATGGTACATTATTTTTAGCTGGCACACCCAATTGAATCGACCCCATGAGTCGACCCTTGTGTATGAGTCAACCCTATGAGTCGACCTCTGTTGCTGTACAAGCCAAAAATACAGAACTGTCAATTTCTGTTCTGTGCCACAGAGGTCGACCCCATGAGTCGACCCCTGTACATGAGTCGACCCTATGAGTCGACTTCTGCTGTAGTATAAGCCAAATTTACAGAAGTCATTTTCTATTCTGTGTCACAGAAGTCGACCCCATGAGTCGACTCATGTGCATGAGTCGACCCTGTGAGTCGACCCCTCTGATGGAAAAACTCCGCAGTGGCTAATTTTTTGCTCGTTCTGGCTACATTTAATTCCTATTTAATGTGCTCTAACGGCTCTATTTCAGTCCAGATTATTCTCCACCATCATTTAAAGTTATAAAAAGAACTTAAAGGAGGAAATCAAGAACGAGAGAGAGGTTTTAAAAAGGATTCTTCAAGCATTCATTTCAGTCCTAACAAAAGAGTCCTCTTAAAGTTAAAGAAGCTTTTATTTTAAGTTCACCAACCCCTCAAGAGCTCACTCAAGTCTTCAACCACCTTGAGAAAAATCAGAAGAGCTTACTTCTTATTGTGTAAAGTATATTTAAAGCTTTATTTGCTCATTAAAGGAGCTACATCTATATTTCTATGTAATTAACTGTTATACTCTTTTTTTGAGTTGATTGTTTGTTTTGAAAGGGTTTCAAAATATGAAAAGATTGATCCGAATCTTAAATCGGATTGTATTGGGTTGGCTTGTACCCAAAAAATAAATGTTCTAGCTTGGAATAGTTAGAGCCGGAGGTTCCAACGTTGTATTCGGATTGAATACAGTTTAGTGGATTTGAATTCTCAAGTAGGAGCTTGGGGAGTGGATGTAGGTGCAAGGTTGGCACTGAACCACTATAAATCTTCTTGTTTGTGTTGTACTTACTTGCTCTCTTTTTAAATTTTTTTATCCTCTTGCATTCTTGCATTCAACTTCTACACCTTGCATAAATTATACTCAATGTTAAATATTCTTCATAGTTGTAAGTTAAGTTTAAATTTTTCAAAAATCCAATTCACCCCCTCCTCTTGGGTTGCATAGCTGGGCAACAAGTGGTATCAGAGCTCGGTGCTCTAGTCCTACTTTGATTTAACTATCAAAGAGCTAAAGATCTATGGCAACTCAAGTTGGTACTTCACTAGTCGAGGGGCAGTCCACTAATCGACCTTCACTTTTCAATGGGTCAAACTATACCTATTGGAAAGCTCGGATGAAAATCTTTATTCAAGCACTTGACTATGATATGTGGAGTATCATAGTAAATGGACCACACACATCCACTAAAATAATTGATGGTGTGGAATCAACCAAACCCGAAAGAGAATGGGATGAGGTTGATAAGAAAATGGCTCAACTAAATGCAAAAGCCATGAATGTTTTGTATTGTGCTCTAGATGCTAATGAATTCAATCGTATTTCAACATGCATATCTGCTAAGAAAATTTGAGATAGATTAGAAGTAACTCATGAAGGAATTAACCAAGTGAAGGAATCAAAAATCAATATGCTTGTGCATAAATATGAACTTTTTAAAATGGAGCTTGATGAGTCAATAACTAAAATATTTATTTATTTTACTGATATTATTAATGATTTAAAAAGTCTTGATAAGTCTTATTCTAGCAGTGACCTCGTGAGAAAGATTCTTAGGTCTTTACCAAGGACTTGGAAGGCCAAAGTGACCGCAATCCAAGAAGCCAAAGATCTGAACATCCTATCTTTGGAAGAGCTTCTAGGATCGCTGATGACTCACGAGCTGAGCATGAAACAACATCAAGAAGAAGATGTCAAAAAGAAAAGGATAATCGTCCTCAAATCAACTGCTCAACCTGATGAGAAAACTGATGATACAGAAAATGAAGAGCAAGATGAAGAAATGGCTCTCATTACTAGAAGGTTTAAAAAGTTTTTGAAGAAAAAGAAACAAGAAATGAAGAAGAGGCCACCTACAAAAGGGAAACATAGCAAAGAGAAGGATAAAGACCAACCCCTTATTTGTTATGAATGTAAGAAACTGGGATACTTTAAGTCTGAATATCCACAACTGAAGAAGGGTCCTAGAAGGTACAAGAAGAAGGCCATAATGACTACATGGAGCGAAAGTGATGAGTCAAACTCTGAAGAAGAAGAGTCAAATGAACAAGTCAACTTGTGCCTTATGGCACATGAAAATGAGATAAATATTGAAACTCCTATTGACTTCACCTTTGAAGAACTTCATGAAGCTTTTTGTGATCAAATTGATGAACTAAAGAAACTAGGGATAAAGAACAAAGAATTAAAGTAAAGAAATCAATCTTTACTAAAAGAAATTGTGAGCATTTTAAATGAAAAATCTATCCTGTCTCAAGAAAATCTGAATTTAAAGAATGACATTGCCAAGTTGAAACCAATGGTTGAAAAATTCACTTTAAGCTTAAATAAACTTCACATGATACTTGACAATCAAAAAGTCATTTATGATAAAGCCGGTCTTGGATATAACCCTTTAAAGAAATAAAAATTTTTAAAAAATATCTTTGTAAACTCATCATACAATAAGTTTTCAAATATAACTTGCTTTAAATGTGGTAAAGCAGGAAACAAATCCTACTCATATTTTTCTAAAAAATTTAAAAATTCTAATGTAAAGAAAATATGGGTTCCAAAAGGAACCATTATGACTAACCAAAAAGGATCCAAGAAAATTTGGATACCTAAAGTCAAAACTTGATTCTTATGTGTAGGTGTGTCTAGCATCCCAAAGAGCAAATCGAAAATGATATCTTGATAGCGGGTGCTCAAGACACATGACTAATGATGAATTCCAATTCATCACACTTGATGCTAAAAGTGGAGGGATGGTCACCTTTGGAGACAATGGCAAAGAAAAAACTATCGGTATAGGTAATATTGGTATCACTTTCTCTAAGTATATTGAAAATATTTTATTAGTAGATGGTTTAAAATATAATTTATTATGCATCAGTCAATTTTGTGATAAAAGATACAAAGTCATTTTTAAATCTTCAGTTTGCATTGTAACTAGTCCTATTAATGAAGGCATAAAATTTGTTGGACATAGACATGGTAATGTTTATATGATGATTTGAATGATCTTTTCAAAATAAACATGCAATACCTAGTAGCCTTGAATGTCAAGATTAATGAGACTAGTTGGCTTTGGCATCGTAGGCTTGCACATATTAGCATGCATTCTCTTTCAAAACTTATTAAAAAAGAATTAGTTATTGGCTTACCCAAATTAAATTTTGAAAAGAATAGAATTTGTAATGCATGCCAAATGGATAAACAAACTCGAGTCTTATTCAAATATAAAAATATTATTTCAACTTCTAGGCTATTAAAACTATTGCACATGAATTTATTTGGACCCACTAGAACTACTAGTCTAGGTGAAAAATGATATGATTTCGTAGTTATTGATGATTTCTCTCGTTTTACATGGATCTTGTTTTTGGCACATAAGGATGAAACTTTTCATTTTTTCTCAAAATTTTATCGAAAAGTCACAAATGAAAAAAAAAATTTAATTCAAAATATTCGAAGTGATCATGAAACTGAATTTGAAAATCAAGATTTTGAAAAATTTTGTGATGAAAAAGATATTGACCATAACTTTTCAGCACCTAGGACATCCCAACAAAATGAGATAGTAGAAAGAAAAAATAGAACTCTTGAAGAAATAGCTCGTACCATGTTATGTGAAAGCAACCTTCCAAGATATTTTTGGACAGAAGTAATTAACACGGCATGTTACATATTAAATCGTGCTTTAATCAGACAAATTTTAAAGAAAACTCCCTATGAGCTTTGGAAAGGAAGAAAACCAAACATTGCATATTTTCATGTTTTTGGTTGTTAATGTTTTGTTTTGAACAATGGTAAAAAAAGACTAGAAAAATTTGATGCAAAATCCGATGAAGCGATTTTTCTTGGTTACTCCTCTTCTTGCAAAGCTTTTAGAGTTTTCAACAAAAGAACTTTAGTAGTAAAGGAGTCAATACATGTTGTTTTTGATGAAACTAACGATCTTCCTTCAAGAAAGAATGAAGGTATTGATGATGCAGATTCTCTTATAGAAGGGATAAAAGAGATCACTCTAAAAGACTCAACCATTCAAGATGATGAAGAACATGAAGACAAACAGAATGAGGAAGGTGAAGAACAACCTGCAGGTACAAATGATCTACCCAAAGAATGAAGGTATGCTCACAATCACCACAAGAAACTAATCATTGGTGATCCTACACATGGTACAAAAATTTGTTCTTCACTTAAAGATGCATTCAATCATTTTGCTTTTGTCTCTCTATGGGGAAATTCAGTGCAGGGGTAAAATGATAATTTAAAACTTTTTCAAAATTAAGATTTTATAGTAAAAAAATATTAATTAATCTAATTAATTAATATGAATTTATCCTACACTAGGATCTAAATATGATATATAGCATGCATGCATTTAAATTTGAAATTCAAATTCGAACAGTAAACACTTTACTGTAATATGTTCAGAACACAATACCTTTGTGCGGGTAGCAGATCGCCGCAATCTGATCACCGTCAGGAGAGTCTGATCGTCGCAACACAGCCACATAGCATGTCTGACCTCTGCAGATCGTCCACATGAAGCTCTCAATCTGATCGACTCCTCACGAGTGCTAGCCCGTTGTAGAGCCCTTTTGACGATCGATGCTGATTGAACTCCTTCGATCGATGTCTGTCGATTCTTCAGATACTCTAGATCATCAACAGACATGCTTGAGAGGATGTTGAAGATCTCTCTGAGATTTTGTGGGCTCACGACACTCGTAGCTCACTTTCTCACTTTCCAAACCTCAGGCTAAAACTCTAGGGAACTCATCGGAAACCTTGCACCCATTTTTCTTTCTTTTCTTTCTTTTTCTCTTGGAAGGATATGGACTTCCTTCTCATGCACAAGACTTCTCATGCCTCAAAATTTTTTTTCAAAAATCTTCTTCTTACACGCCCCACTCTTCTCCTCCTTTTATAACAACGTCAAACGTCTTATCCAAAAGAAAGGATAAAGATGAGTAATTGCACATTTGAATTCAAATCAAATTTTGAATTCAAATGGACACCAACACATCCCTTATCCACTAAAGACATGAGGCATGGCTTAAATTGTGCATGGAGTGATTTTATGAGAAACTTTTTCTCATGTAAGAAATGGGACGTAAAAAAAGGGATAAGGTGCAAAGATTGATTGCCCATTCAAATTCAAACTTTATTTTGAATTTGAATGACCAACCAATCATCCTTATCCATTCATTTGAAACATTAAAGTGGGGCATGGAGAGGGCTTGGCATGAGAAAAAAATTCATGAGAAGTTCTTTCTCATGAATTCAAATGGGTGCAATGGAAGTGAGGTGGCGCATGGAGATTGGGTCAAGGTGGTTTAATTATTTAAACCAACCTAATTGAACCAAATAAGTTAGGTCCAATTAGACTAATTTAAATCCAACTTAATTAGGCTTAATTAGGCTCAATAAAATCTTAATCAAATCAAGAATTGACTAAGCCCAATCTCCGATCAAATCAGGGACCAAACCATCTTGACGATTAGGTCAACTCTTAACCTAATCGGATCAAACCCAACTGAATCCAATTCAATTGGACTTGATCCAAAAATAATTACTCAATCAAATTAAGTTAATCAGTGATTAAATCACTAATTAAACCTCTCATAAATACTGAGTCCAAATTCGATGGGCAATCAGGCATCAGAATTCATCGATATGTAACCCTGATCGAAAAGTCCCAACCAGTAGGACTCTTGACCTCGGTACCCATAATGTGTGGAACTCGTGATCAGAGAATCCTGATTCTCGATCACTGAGTCTCAAACATGTAAGATTCTACATCAGCTATCAGATCAGATAGGAACCTCTAATATGTGTGACCCCGCAGGTTCAAACCTAAACCGGTAGCACAGGAACCAATTCCTGTACTAATCGAAGTGACCATCTAGCAATGGTACCCGACGTTCGGAAAGGTCGAAGAGTCGCAATCGCAACACTCAGAACCTATATGAATATGGTTACTGTATAATTCATCCTTTTGACCCCTGTGTTTAGGATGACTCAAGGTTAAACTATCAACCCTGATCAGATCATCCGAATCGTGCTCAACTCAAACAGTCCTGTGACTCCTCACAAGGACTACCCTGGCCAAGGTTTTGCTAAATTGAAACACGACTGTACACAGCTCCTAAACTGGAGTGGTCAATCACATCTTGACACACGCACCAACAAGTCAAGTACTTGACTACACCCAGCAGCCTTCCGTCACTGAATTAAAAATTCAGGTAGTCCAGTGCCTAAGTGCAGTGAGTTGCTTGCAAGTCACCGTGGCAGTCTCAGGTCGGAGGGATATTTATACCCATATTTCATTGGAGCAAATCTTGACAGCAGAAATAGCTCCGGAGTCGGTCACGTTCAGTGCAGATGTACCCTTACATCTCACCTGTATACCATACCAATGTCTCCACACTCATTGGTTAAGAGGACAACCAACCTATATGGCACACAATGACCTATGCTTGATAAACGTTGTCATCCTTGATAACAATGTATCATTTGGTCGCGAACAGATTTAAGGACTAAACGACAAATCCTCCTTTGTCGAGTCTAAATAGTCCTAAGGACTTCACTACAACATAGGAGTTCATTAGAAGATGAAATATTTTGTGATAAAAAATATCAAAATAATTTTTATTAATTCATAATTCATATACATATATAAAAATAAGCACAACCGTCAACAAGCTGATGATTAGCTTTGGGATACTATTCCCAACAATCTCCCACTTGACCTAAAGCTAATCGGTGCAGTATCTAATACCCATCTTCGACTTGTAGTTGTCGAACTCTTTCACCGTAATGACTTTAGTGAATGGGTCAGTCAGGTTCTCCTTCCCGTCGATCTTCTGAAGATCGACGTCACCTCGATCCACAATTTTTCGGATGAGATGGTAGCGACGCAGAATATGCTTCGTCCGCTGGTGTGCCTTTGGTTCCTTCGCCTGAGCAATGGCTCCAGAGCTGTCACAGTATAGCAGAACTGGACCAACAAGGGAGGGTGCTACTCCGAGCTCGATAATGAACATATGTTCCAACACCGTAATGCTTGCTTAAGTTCATAAATGGACCTCTGTAGCCTGCACACCTTAGACTCATCTGTGGATGTGAATCCTTCAGGTTGTATCATATACACCTCTTCATCCAGCTCTCTGTTTAGGAAAGCTGTCTTCACATCCATCTGTCAAATTTCATAGTCTAGATGGACAGCTATCGCAAGCATAATCTGAATGGATTTGAGCATTGCCACAGGAGAAAATATCTCATCATAGTCTATACCATAACGTTGACGATATCCCTTGGCAACCAGACGTACTTTATAGGTTTCCACCTTTCCGTCTGTGCCTCTCTTCCTCTTGAAGACCCACTTACACCCTATGGATTTTACTCCTTCAGGTGGGTCAACCAATGTCCACACATCGTTGACCTTCATGGACTCCATTTCGGATTTCATGGCCTCCAACCATTTCTTAGAGTCGGATCTCTGCATTGCATCCATGTAGGTGATCGGATCCTCATCGTTTTCATCAAGTTCGATAGGATCGCCGTCCCGGATCAAGAAACCATAGTATCTGTCCGGTTGACGTGGTACTCTACCAGATCGCCTTAAAGGTGCTTGAACAATGGGCTCCGGATTTGATCTAACCAAATCCCGTTCAAGTTCAGCAACTTGTATCTATTTTTCCACCTGCCGAACTTCGTCAAGTTCGACCTTAGAGGCAACAGTCCCTTCACCAAGGAACTCCTTTTCCAAAAAGATTGCCTTAAGGCTGACCAACACTTTTTGCTCATCAGCTAGGTAGAAGTAATACCCTTTGGTCTCTTTTGGGTACCCTATAAAATTACACTTGTCAGACCTAGGTCCAAGCTTGTCCGTAATTAAATGTTTAACATAAGCCGGACACCCCCAACCCTAAGGTGCGAGAGTACTGGCTTACGTCCTATCCATATCTCATATGGTATTTTGGTTACAGACTTACTCGAAACTCTATTTAGAAGGTAACAAGTCGATTCGAGCGCATATCCCCAGAGGGAGATCGGCAGACCAGCAAACCCCATCATGGATCGAACCATGTCCAACAAGGTCCGATTCTTCCTTTTAGATACACCATTATGTTGTGGTGTTTCAGGAGGAGTCCACTGAGAGAGAATCCCATTCTCCCCAAGATATGTCAGAAAATCATTGGAAAGGTATTCACCTCCTCGATCAGATTGAAGAGTTTTAATACACTTTCCAATTTATTTTTCTACTTCATTTTGGAATAGTTTGAACATTTCAAATGACTCTGATTTATGCTTCATTAAATAGACATACCCATACCTCGATAGGTCGTCTGTGAAGGTTATGAAGTAGAAATATCCACCTCTTGCACTTGAGCTCATGGGTCCACATACATCAGAATGTACCAAACTCAAGAGTTCACTGGCTCACTCACCTTTTCCAGTAAAAGGTGATTTGGTCATTTTATCAAGAAGACAGGACTCATAGGTTGGAAGTGATTCACAATCACCTACTTCAAGAATTTCTTCTTGAGCCAACCTGTTTATCCTGTTCTTATTGATATGACCTAGCCTACAGTGCCAAAGGTAGACTTCTGACATATTATCTATTCTAGGATATTTACCGAAGGTTTGAACCACATTAACAGGTTGTGATAGAAAGTAAATTACATTATTAAGTTGTCCAACAAACATTGTAACACTATTCAAAATGATATTGCAAATATTTCTTTTATTAAAAATTGATAACCGTTCATGGCCAAAAGGCCTACAGAAATAATATTTAATAAAAAGCTTGGACAATAGTGACATTCACTCAGAATTACGTTTCGAAAATTGATTACAAGGTTCATGATTCCTAATGCTAGAACTAGAACTTTACTTCCAACGTTCAGGAATCTCTCGCCTTCATCAAATCTCCTACTGACCTACAGACCCTGCATCGAATTACAAATATGATAAGGGCTTCCGGTATCCAACACCCAGGCAGTAGTATCACAAATGAAAAAGTTGCAAGGTGTTATCATATAAGTACCTTACTTCTTCTTCGACCTGTTCGGGTCCAGGGAAGCAATGTATAGAGGACAGTTCCTCTTCCAGTGCCCCTACTTCTTGCAAAAGAAGCACTCCGCTTGGCTCTGGTCAGGCTTGCGCTTCTTGGTCTGACCCTGTGCAGACGTCCCAGCATGCAGCTGCACCTTCTTATTCTTCTTCTTCTTGTTCTTCTTCTTCCCTTTCTTAAAGGGTTGACAACCAGAAGAAGATCCTCCCACAACATTCACCGACTCCTTATGGAGCTGGTGATCCTTCTCAAAGTTCTACAGTAACCCCAACAAGCCATGGTAGTTCACTGCAGGTTTTGTCATCCGAAAATGAGTAAGGAAGGGGAGGAAGGACTTGAGCAATGAATTAAGGATCGCATCCTTATCGAGCTGCTCATGCAAGAAAAAGCCCAGTTTACTTAAGCACTCAATCATTTCGATCATGTACAGTACATGATCAGTGACTGAGGCTCCATCCCTCATCCGAGCATTGAAAATGGCACAACTAGTTTTATGCCTTTCAACATCGTCAAGCATGCCAAAGGAGTCGTTCAACATTTGAAGCATCTCCTGTAGCTGGACATTCTTGAACCTGTGGCTGAACTCATCATTCATTGCCGCCAGCATAATGCACCAAACGGTGGTGCGGTCGTTGAGCCACTTCTAATAAGTGTCTCAGACCATCCCTCTAATGTTCGGGGCTGGCTCCTCAGGTGTCAGATCCATTACTACATAAAGGATCTGCTCATGCTCAAGGATGATTTTTAATTTTCGATACCAGCTATCGAAATTAGGTCCCATGAGCTTGTCATTATCTAATAATGACCGGAGGGACAGGGTAGTGGCCATAGCTGCATAAAGAAAAACTAGATCTCTATTAGTACATAAATTATAAATACTAAAGATTTTGACTTTAGTCTAAAGTTTCTCTCAGTATTTTTACGAACTGGTAGCCTCAACCTCCAATTCGATGAATTACTTTAATTTCTTAGTGGGTACTAGAATCCACACAGACTACACACGAGCCCAACTTTGGTTGGTCAACCCATGTGCATCTATGGGTAGGTTCATAACCAGTTGTTTCTCTAAATAATTTTTAGTAATTGATTTTGCCCCAGAACCTAATCAGTAGGCTTTGGGCTCCACTGAAAAGATCTGGTTAGGTCCAACCATTAACATGATTTGATTTGATGAATCGGACCAATAAATTATCAGGTCCGACTTTGGCTAGCCAACCTGACCACCATCAGAAAGACTCAAACCAAATTATCATATTATGAATGATAATTTCATTAGTCAATAAGCACCAGGCCTTTGGGCCTCCAATGATTATTAAACTAATAGACTTATTATCACTCACTTAATGGGAGGCTATGACTTAGTTATCAACATAACTTAATCATTTTTAGGGACCTAATAATTTTTGAAAATTTTATTAAAGGATAGATGAGAAGAAAATATCCAGCCAATTTTAATCCTCCCACTGACTTCACCAAGTCAGATTAAAAAAGATTTAATTAAAGCTGGCATTAGGAGCACCTAAATCAGTCAAATTGATTTATCTAATGACATGGGTGAGTCCTAATCACCAAGTGATCTAATCAAAACCTAATTCATCAGGTTGGCCAAGTAAGTGAGATCAGTGGTGGGGATAAGCCATTAACTCGTCAGAGATCAAATCACTGTGAGTAGCTCCCGCTTAAAAATCACTGGTCAAACTACCAAACTTACCTTAGACACCATCCGGTTCATTAGTTTTAATTTGATCAACTTAGTAAATAGGGTTCCACCGCGTAGCCATGAATTAAGTCCATCTTGGTCTAGTTAAAGACATGGACCCATTCAACTACAACTATTAGAGTTGATTCTAGAGTATCTTTGACCTAATCTAATTCAACTTTTGATTAGATTTGACCAATTACTCTAATTGAGTCCATTTCTTTAAGCTCATCTTAGGTCTAACCCAATTATGGACCTAATCCATCTAACCCATTGATCCACAAGTTTATGCAATTGTCTTAGGTCTTAATTCACAATTCTAGACCTACTAGACAATACTTAATTCTTTTAATTAAGTATTTGGGCTGATAGGTCAGGGTTTGATATTTCGAAAATAATTTTCAAATTTGAAAGGTTTTATTTTCTGTTCACCAAATATGTTGACTCATTTCACAAATAGATCAGCATATTTCATAAATAGCAATCCTATTGCTAATTACATAACAGAAAATAACTCAATCAAAATAAATCATGAATATTCCTTTAGATCTAATCTAACACATTCATGATAAATTTCATAATTGAACCTTTACAATTAATTTCTTTTGCTGCTTCATCTGTATGAGATATAATTGCAGTGGTACCCCTACTGCCATAGGAGACCCCATCGAATGGGAGGAGAGGACCTTTAAACCCTGCTTTTCTCCTATGACCGGACGGCCATGGCAACCAACCCAATTTGATTACTTGCTACTTGGATCAAGTATATCTAAATATACCAATTTTAAATTTTAAATTTCAAATTTTAAATTTTAAATTTTAAATTTTGAATTTCAAATTTCAAATAAATTTCAAATTTCAAATTTTTGAATTTCAAATTTTGAATTTTAAATTTTGAATTTCAAATTTTGAATTTTAAATTTTGAATTTCAAATTTGAAATTTCACCCAAATTTTAAATTTTAAATTTTGAATTTAAAATTTTTAAATTTTGAATTTCGAATTACAAATTTCAAAATTCAAATTTTGAATTTTGAATTTCAAATTTTTAAATTTTGAATTTCGAACAACTTTCAAAATTCAAATTTTAAATTTTGAATTTTAAATTTCAAATTTAAACTTTTAGATTACAACTTAATCTACACATGCAAATATATATATATCATATCAAAGAACCTGCTCTGATACCATTTGTGGGAAAATTCAGTGCAGGAGTAAAATGATAATTTTAAAACTTTTTTAAAATTATGATTTTATAATAAAAAAATATTAATTAATCTAATTAATTAATATAAATTTATCATACACTAGGATCTAAATATGATATATAGCATGCATGTATTTAAATTTGAAATTTAAATTTGAACAGTAAATACTTTACTGTAATGTGTTCAGAACACAATACCTTTGTGCGGGTAGTAGATCGTCACAATCTGATCACCGTCGGGAGAGTCTGATCATCGCGATGCAGCGACATAGCGTGTCTGGCCTCAATGGATCGTCCACATGAAGCTCTCGATCTGATCGACTCCTCACGAGTGCTAGCTCGTTGTAGAGCCCTTTTGACGGTCGATGCTGATCGAACTCCTTCGATCGATGTCTGTTGATTCTTCGGATGCGTCAGATCGTCAACAGATGTGCTTAAGAGGATGTTGAAGATCTTTCTGAGATTTTGTGAGCTCATGATACTCGTAGCTCACTTTCTCACTTCCCGAATCCCAGGCTAAAACTCTAGGGAACTCACTGGAAACCTTGCACCCACTTTTCTTTCTTTTCTTTCTTTTTCTCTTGGAAGGATATGGACTTCCTTCTCACGCATAAGACTTCTCACGCCCCAAAATTTTTTTTCAAAAATCTTCTTCTTACATGCCCCACTCTTCTCCTCCTTTTATAACAACGTCAAACGTCTTATCCAAAAGAAAGGATAAAGATGAGTAATTGGACATTTGAATTCAAATCAAATTTTGAATTTAAATGGACACCAACTCATCCCTTATCCACTAAAGACATGAGGCATGGCTTAAATTATGCATGGAGTGATTTCATGAGAAACCTTTTCTTATGTAATAAATAGAGCGTAAAAAAAGGGATAAGGTGCAAAGATTGATTGCCCATTCAAATTCAAACTTTATTTTGAATTTGAATGGCCAACCAATCATCCTTATCCATTCATTGGCACATTAAAGTGGGGCGTGGAGAGGGCTTGGTGTGAGGAAAAAATTTATGAGAAGTTCTTTCTCATGAATTCAAATGGGTGCAATGGAAGTGAGGTGGTGCACGGAGATTGGGTCAAGGTGGTTTAATTATTTAAACCAACCTAATTGAACCAAATAAGTTAGGTCCAATTAGACTAATTTAAACCTAACTTAATTAGACTTAATTATGCTCAATAAAATTTTAATCAAATTAGAAATTGACTAAGCCCAACCCCTGATCAAATCAGAGACCAAACCATCTCGACGATTAGGTCAACTCTTAACCTAATCGGGTCAAACCCAACTGAATCCAATTCAATTGGACTTGATCTAAAAATAATTACTCAATCAAATTGAGTTAATTAGAGATCAAATTACTAATTAAATCTCTCATAAATACTGAGTCTAAATTCGATGGGCAATCAAGCATCAGAATTCATCGATATATAATCCTGATCGAAAAGTCCCAACCAGTGGGACTCTTGACCCCGGTACCCATAATGTGTGGAACTCATGATCAGAGAATTCTGATTCTTGATCATCGAGTCTCAAACATGTAGGATTTTATATCAGCCATCAGATCAGATAGGAACCTCTAATGTGTGTAACCCCGCAGGTTCAAACCTAAATCGGTAGCACAGGAACCAATTCCTGTACTAATCGAAGTGACCATCTAGCAATGGTACCCGATGTCCAGATAGGTCGAAGAGTCACAATCGCAACACTCGAAACCTACATGAATATGGTTACTGTATAATTCATTCTTTTGATCCCTGTGTTTAGGACGACTCAGGATTAAACTGTCAACCCTGATCAGATCATCCAAATCGTGCTCAACTCAAATAGTCCTGTGACTCCTCATAAGGACTACCCTGGCCAAGGTTTTGCTAAATTGAAACACGACTGTACACAGCTCCTAAACTGGAGTGGTCAATCCCATCTTGACACACGCACCAACAAGTCAAGTACTTGACTACACCCAGCAGCCTTCCATCACTGAATTAAAAATTCAGGTAGTCCAGTGCTTAAGTACAGTGAGTTGCTTGCAAGTCACCATGGCAGTCTCAGGTCGGAGAGATATTTATACCCATATTCCATCGGAGCAAATCATGACAGCAAAAATAGCTCCAGAGTCGATCACGTTCAGTGCAGATGTACCCTTACATCTCACCTGTATGCCATACCAGTGTCTCCACACTCATTGGTTAAGAAGACAACCAACCTATATGGCACACAATGACCTATGCTTGATAAACGTTATCATCCTTGGTAACAACATATCATTTGGTCGCGAACAGATTTAAGGACTAAACGATAAATCCTCCTTTGTTGAGTCTAAATAGTCCTAAGGACTTCACCACAACATAGGAGTTCATTAGAAGATGAAACATTTTATGATGAAAAATATTAAAATAATTTTTATTAATTCATAATTCATGTACATATATAAAAATGAGCACAACCGTCAACATGCTGACGATTGGCTTTGTGACACTATTTCCAACACTCTCATCTTGAACCTAAAATCATAGATGAAGCTGAAAAAAATTATAATTGGATAAATATAATGTAAGAAGAACTTAATCAATTTGAAAGAAATAATGTATGAATTTTAGTTTTAAAATCTAAAAATTATTCAATAATTGGCATAAAATGGGTATATAGGAATAAATTGGATGAACATAGAAATGTGATAAAAAATAAAGTAAGATTAGTTGTAAAAGGTTATAATCAAGAAGAAGGAATTGATTTTGATGAGACCTTTGCGTCTGTTGCTAGATTAGAAGCAATTAGACTTCTACTTGCATATGCTTGCTTTATAAATTTTAAGTTATTTCAAATGGATGTCAAAAGTACTTTTCTAAATAGATATATTGCTGAAGAAGTTTATGTAGAACAACCTCCAAATTTTAAAAATCATGCTTTTCTTAATCATATTTTTAAATTAAACAAAGCATTATATGGTTTGAAACAAGCACCTAGGGCTTGGTATGAAAGGCTAAGCAAATTTCTACTCAATAATAGTTTTTCAAGAGGAAATATTGACACAACTTTTTTTATTAAAAAAAATCAAGATGATATCTTAGTTATTCAAATATATGTCGATGACATTATTTTTGTATCTACTAATGAAACTCTTTGTCAAGATTTTGCTAAGCTCATGCAGGGAGAGTTCGAGATGAGCATGATGGGAGAACTTACATTCTTCCTCGGACTTCAAATCAAACAAACAAAGGAAGAAATCTCCATCACCCAAATCAAATATACAAGAGAACTACTCAAAAGATTTGGAGTGGAGGGTTCCAAAGCAATTGGTACACCCAATAGCCCATCATGTAAGCTTGACAAGGATGAAGGAGGTAAAAATATAGATTTAAAATTTTATAGAGGCATGATTGGTTCTCTACTGTATTTAACTACTAGTAGACTAGATATTCTGTTTAGTGTTTATCTTTGTGCTCGCTTTCAATCAAATCCAAAAGAATCACATTTAAATGCTGTTAAAAGAATCCTTAGATACTTAAATGGTACACAAACTCTAGGACTATAGTATTCTAAGGACTCATTAATTGACTTAATAGGTTATTCAGATACAGATTTTGCTGGATGTAGATTAGATAAAAAAAATACTAGCAGAACTTGCCAATTTTTTAAAGTTAACTTAATCTCTTGGTTTAGCAAGAAATAAAACTCAGTAGCACTGTCTACGGTCGAGGCCGAGTACATTGCAGCTGGAAGTTATTGTGCTCAAATCTTATGGATTAAGCAATAACTTGAGAACTTTGATATCAAACTCAATGAAACTCCCATAAGATGTGATAACACTAGTGCTATAAATCTAACTAAAAATCCAATTCAGCATTCTAGATCAAAACATATTAAGATGAGACACATTTCATAAGAGAACATATCCAAAATAAAGATATAATTCTTGATTATGTTTGTACTGAAAAATAATTGACTGACATCTTTACCAAGGCCTTAAGTGAAGATAGATTCTATAAAATTAGGAGAGAATTAGGAATCTTTGATCCATCAGCTTAAGTATCTCTCTGATTCCAAATTCTTAATGCCAAAAATTTATTGAACCAATTTTTGAGAGCTCAATTTTCTTTTTGTTTTGAGCTCAAAAACTCAAATTATCATTCACATGATCAACATTTGGATAAACATCTTTCTCCTAAAGTTTTAATTTTTTTTAAAATTATTTCATCATTTTTTTGAATTTCTCTGTGCCATGAGTCGACCCCTAGGGTCGACCCTAGGGCAAACTTGTAATTACGTCAAAACCCTTCGGATGCTCTCTTTTTGTTGGGAATTTCTCCTAGAGCCGACCCAGCTCTCCACCTTCTTCCTCCCTCCGAACCTAAGGCTCTCCATCTCTTCTCCCTCAAACCTAGATTACTCACAAATCTCTTCTCTCACTCATTTTCATCCTTCAAATCGACCATTTAGGAACCAAGTTCCTCTTCTCTTTCCTCCTCATTTGGGATGGTTCGAGCTTACCCTAAACTCTACCCATCTTCTCCAAATCGACACCTCTCCTCTCCAAAATCTCTACCTTTCCACTAAAATCCCTTCCTCTCTCCCTCTCATCTAGTCTTCTAAGCTCCGTGCAAGTCCTTCTTATGCAAATGGCTCCCAAGATGAAGCTTCCATAGAGGAGAAAATTCATTCGCGGGTTGGAAGAGAGTGTGCGCAGAAAGATATTAGCAGCCAAACCCTCTCCTGCTCCAATCCCTGCTCCAGGTCTTGCTTCAGCTTCAACTCAGTCTCCAATCAGCCCAGGCAAGGTACCCCTCTCTGATGGGAAAATGGAACCCGAGAAAAATATTAATTTTAAGTTTTTTGAAAAAGAAGGGTTTCCTATTGGATCAAAGATTAAGGACCAAGGATGAAAATTTTACTGCTCTTTAAAAGAAAATACATATGTTGATCTAGTCAGAGAATTTTACCTAAATTTGGGGTATAGCAATGAAACAGTGAAATCTACAGTAAAGGGTGTAGATATTAGCCTAGATCTAGTGCTTTTGGGACAGATCCTACATTTGCCTTGTAAAGGGTATACCAACATGGAACTCCCTATTAAAGAAGAAGGAATCAATGTTATCTTAGGGAGAACCTTTACTGAAAGTCTGAATAAATTAGAGGCAAAGATTCTTTTTATTGAGATGAGGCTGTTACATCACATGGTAACCAAATTATTCTTCCCTAGAAGTGGTAGACATGATCTTCTTTCTGGTAGGGACATCTGTATTATGTACCATGTGATCACACAAACCCCCCTGAACCTCCCTGCATTGATGTTTGAGGCCATGAAAGAGACCTTGAACAGGTCCAAGGCATACTTGCCTTTTAGTATGGCTCTCACCTTAATTTTTAGGAGGTTCGGAGTTAGTTTTGAGGGGGAGGCAGTTGCTAGACTATCTCACTCTGACACTATCAACCGCCACACACTGCATCGCATGAGATTTTCTAAGACTGATGGCAGTTGGACAAAAGGTGTGGAAGAGAGAGCTGAGGATAGAGCAGAGGAGGAAGGACCATCCTTACCTCTTCGTGATCATAGAGCAGCATCTCCAGATATTCAGTTTGTATCTGATCACGAGACTGGCTCTTCAGAGTCTGTGAGGAGGTATACTTCAGCTCCACAGTCAGAGAGCAGGGCACATCCTTCAGAGCTCAGATTGACAGATGATCAGATTGAGATGATGTCCCAGCGTGTAGCCTCCATTCTATCTCAGCAGTTTTCTACCTCAGTCTTTGCACAGAGATCGACATTTCAGATTGACTTAGACCAGACTCTGATCTCTCATATTTCTACTATTTTTCAGATGCTCACTGATCAGTCGGTACGTATTGAGCAACTTGAGGGATGTATTCTGAGATTGACAGGCAGAGTTTTAGATTTGCAGGGGCAAGTATTAGCTTTATCCCATCCCCAGCCACATGAGGACATCACAGAGGTCTCAGACCTATCTGCAGAGGTGGCTAGACTTTGAGGAGTCTTAGAGAGTGGTTTTGACTTCTTGAGGAGAGAGATCAAGGGATCCAGTGAGAATGCTTCTACTCAATTCAGTACCCTGATGCAGTCTGTTTCGAGAGCCTTGAATCTTTTGGATACCGTCAAACTTTCTATTATTACACAGTCCGTAGCTTCTCAGGCTGCAAGATCGTCTCACCCCTCTACTCGTGCTGGTACCTCTATCCGTGGTCGAGGCAGACGTAGTCGAGGTCGTGCCCGTGGACTTGATCCTATATCTCCTCACCCCATCTCTGATTCTTCAGACACTGGTCCATCTAGCCATGACATCTATAAGATCTAGATTAGTTAGACTTCTAAGTCTATGATCTATCTTTTGGCCTTTGTACTTTGTTAGCTGATTGACTCTTGGATAGTTTCTATCCATGACTTTTGTATTAACTCATATGTATTGAAATATCTATGTATTCAGTCACTTTTTGAATATATATATGTGTGCTTTGACTTTCAATGAATGTTTATGATTGAAATCAAATTGAATTATTTTAATTATGAGATATGAAAAATAACTCATATTAGTACTAAGAAATACTATGAATTACAATATCTTCTAGATGAGCAAGTTGATATATCCTTTATGTTTGCTATATTGAAGGGGAGTAGAGAAATAAGCAATCAAAGAAGGGGGCTAAAGAAGTAAAATATGGTATCAAAAAGATAAAGTAAAGAAAATATGTCCTTTTTGTCATCGTTCTTTTTTTTTCTCTATCCTTAAAATCCCTTAAGATCTTAATTGATGATATCAAAAAGGGAAAGTAAAAAAATTTTGTCCTTTCAAGATCCCTTAAAAGGAGGAGTAGAGAATCTTAATTGATGCTATAAAAAGGAAGAGTAGGGAATCAAAATCGAATTTGAGCAATAAGCAATAAAAAAATGAGTAATAAGCAGTAAAAAAATTAGTAATAAGCAAAATTGTTAAGCAAATGTGTCAAAGAACCAAAATCGTCAGCTCTTTTTTTATCTAATTTTTCAAAGCAAATAAACTTATAAGCAAATTTCAAATTGATCTTCAAACTGCTTATGATGTATTTCGTTCAAATACTTGACTATGATATTGAAGTGATGCATCTTCATAAATTTAAAATTCATGTTCAATGCTTATATATGCTTTTGCTCAAGTGTTTTGTCATCATCAAAAAGGAAAAGATTGTTGCTCCTTGAATTGATTTTGATGATTACAAAGCATTTGAGGGGGTTACTAATGATTTTGGCTTGAAAAAAAATTCATTGTATTTCAGAGGCAAAATCATAATTTTATCAAGTTCTGATTCAGAAGCCTTAAGAGCAAGAATACAAGATTTGTAATCTATTGGAGGTAATTTCAATATTTTTAGATGTGTATTTTGAAAGAAAATCATGTTTATAAATTTGAGTCGATCCCATGAGTCGACTCATGGCAAAAGAGGCTGAACGGCACATTATTTTTAGTTGGCACACCCAATTGAGTTGACTCCATGAGTCGACCCCTGTGCATGAGTCGACCTCTGTTGCTGTGCAAGCCAAAAATACAGAACTGTCAATTTCTATTCTGTGCCACAGAGGTCGACCCCATGAGTCGATCCCTGTGCATAAGTCGACCTTTGCTGCAATATAAGCCAAGTTTACAAAAATCATTTTCTATTCTGTACCACAGAAGTCGACCCCATGAGTCAACTCATGTGCATGAGTCGACCCTGTGAGTCGACCCCTGTAATGGGAAAACTCTGCAACGGTTAGTTTTTTGCTCATTCTGGCTGCATTTGAGGGGGTTACTAATGATTTTGGCTTGAAAAAAGATTCATTGTATTTCAGAGGCAAAATCATAATTTTACCAAGTTCTGATTCAGAAGCCTGAAGAGCAAGAACACAAAATTTGTAATCTATTGGAAGCAATTTTAATATTTTTGGATGTGTATTTTGAAAGAAAATCATGTTTATAAATTTGAGTCGACCCCATGAGTCGACTTATGACAAAAGAGGCTGAACGGTACGTTATTTTTAGCTGGCACACCCAATTGAGTCGACCTCATGAGTCGACCCCTGTGCATGAGTCGACCCTATGAGTCGACCTCTGTTGCTGTGCAAGCCAAAAATACAGAACTGTCAATTTCTGTTCTGTGCCACAAAGGTCGACCCCATGAGTCGACCCCTGTGCATGAGTCGACCCTATGAGTCGACCTCTGCTACAGTATAAGCCAAATTTATAGAAGTCATTTTCTGTTCTGTGCCACAGAAGTCGACCCCATGAGTCGACTCATGTGCATGAGTCAACCCTGTGAGTCGACCCCGGTGACGGAAAAACTCCGCAACGGTTAGTTTTTTGCTCGTTCTGGCTGTATTTAATGCCTATTTAATGTGCTCTAACGGCTCTATTTCAGTCCAGATTACTCTCCACCATTATTTAAAGTTATAAAAGGTACTTAAAGGAGGGAATCAAGAATGAGAGAGAGGTTTTGAAAAAGATTCTTCAAGCATTCATTTCAGCCCTAACAAAAGAGTCCTCTTGAAGTTAAAGAAGCTTTTATTTCAAGTTCACCAACCCATCAAGAGCTCACTCAAGTCTTCAACCACCTTGAGAAAAATTAGAAGAGCTTGCTTCTTATTGTGTAAAGTGTATTTAAAGCTTTATTCGCTCATTAAAGGAGCTACATCTGTATTTCTGTATAATTAACTGTTATACTCTCTTTTTGAGTTGATTGTTTGTTTTGGAAGGGTTCCAAAATGTGAAAAGGTTGATCCAAACCTTAAATCGGATTGTATTAGGTTGGCATGTACCCAGAAAATAAGTATTCTAGCTTGAAATAGTTAGAGTCAGAGGTTCCGACGTTGTATTCGGGTTGAATACAATTTAGTAGATTTGAATTCCCAAGTAGGAGCTTGGAGAGTGGATATAGGTGCAAGGTTGGCACCAAACCACTATAAATCTTCTTGTTTGTGTTGCGCTTACTTGCTCTCTTTTTAAATTTTTTTATCCTCTTGCATTCTTGTATCCAACTTCTACACCTTGCATAAATTACACTCTCCATACTTATCTTGCTAATTGTTAAAAATTCTTCATAGTTCTAAGTTAAGTTTAACTTTTTTAAAAACTCAATTCACTCCCTCCTCTTGGTTTGCATAGCTGGGCAACAAATATCACCCACTTTCATATGACTTTCTCATACAAAAAGTTCGATCTGGATCATAACTCATATTTACTTCTTTATCACGTAAAAGGACAAAAGATGTATACAGATACAACAAAAAATAGATGCAGTTATCTTTCATAAAATCAAAAATTTAAATTTTATGATTTTTTTAAATTTTTAATTTTTAAAATATTAATGATAAAAATATTTTCATCATAAATAATTAAGTATTTATGATGTAAATTTTTTTCATCATAAATACTTAATTATATATGATGAAAAATTTTCATCACAAATAATAAGTAACTTTTGATTTTTTTTTTAATTTTTAATTTCTTTAAATACAAGTGATGAAAATATTTTTATTGCAAATAATTAGGTAATAATGATGGAAATTTTTTTCATCAAAATACTTGATTATTTATGATGAAAAATTTTTATCACAAATAATAAGTAATTTTTAATTTTTTTAAATTTTTAATTATTTTAAATATTAGAGATAAAAATATTTTCATCATAAATAATTAAGTATTTATAATAAAATTTAATTATTTATGATGAAAATTTTTTATCATAAATAATCAGTAATTTTTAAATTTTTTAAATTTTTGATTTTTTTTTAAATATTAACGATGATAATATTTACATTGCAAATAAACTTATTGACAATGAAAACTAGATTTCTATTATAAATACTTAAATTATTTATGATAAAAATATTTTCATCACTAATATTTAAAAATTTAAAATTAAAATATATGATACATTATTTATGATAAAAATATTCAACGTAAATAATTTATATTTAAGATAAAAAAAAAATTTATCACTGATACATGAATATTTTTTATGATCAATATTTTTTTATCATAAATAGTATTATTGGTGATAAAAATATTTTCATTGCAAATAGTTTCATCGCAAAAAGGCTATTTTTTGATAGTGCCAATTCGAATTCCTATTGAACCTAATTCAATTAAGTTTTAAATCTAAATTCTACTTAGATTATAAAATCTAATTGATCTAAAATTAAGTTAAATTTAATTAAATTAAATCTAATTTAAGTCAATTAAGACTTGACTCATAATTCAATTCAAATCCAATTCGAATCTGATTCGAATTAGATTCGAAATCTTGTCAAACCTAATTTAATTAAATTATGAATTTAAATCTTACTTGGATTATAAAATTTAATTAGCTTCAAATTAAGTCAAGTTTAATTAAGTTAAATCTAATTTAAATCAATTAAAACTTAGCCCATGATTCAATTCGAATCCAATTTGAATCCGATTCGAATTCAATTTAAAATCTTATTAAACCTAATTCAATTAGACTTTAAATCTAAGTCTTACTTAGATTATAAAATTTAATTAATCTCAAATTAAGTTAAATCTAAATAAGTTAAATATGATTTAAATCAATTAGAACTCGATCTATGATTCGATTAGAATCTAATTCGAATACGATTCAAATCCAATTCGAAATTCTGTCAAACTTAATTCAATTAAGCTTTGAATCCAAGTCCTACTTGAAATATTTAATCTCAATTAGTCTCAAATTAAGTCAAACCTAACTAAATTAAATCTAATTTAAATCATTTAGGACTTGATCCATAAATTAATTAAGTCTAAAAATTTAATAAAATCTAAAAATAATTTTTAACCACCAAAAAAATGATCAAAGAGAAAAAAATTAATATTAAAATTTAATATTAAAAAAATTAATAGTATTAGCGATGGTATTAGAGATGAAATAATTTACCATCGTTAATAATTTTAAAAAATATTATTTTAAAAATTTTAAAATAAATTTAATATTTAAAAAAAATTAATAGTATTAGCAACGGCAGATGGGTATTAGCGATGAAAATACCATCGCTAATACCCTGGCATGTAAAATAAAATTTTATCAACCGTATTACTGATGATAAGTTGCTGTCGATACTAGTCCACCTAAAACACACTCCAACCCATCGAAGGAAAAAAAAATTCCATGCTCTCCTTCTTTTCGTGAATTCCCTTTTGTTCTCCTCCTTTCCAGCTTTTTCCCATCTCGTCGATGCCTCCTCCTGACCGATGGTGACCTCCCTCCCTGGTGCATCCTTCCTAGCATTCCCCACTCTCCGTGTGTCCTCCTTCCTGACATCCCAACCCCATCGATGCCTCCTACGCTGCGGCCCTAAGCCCACTGCGTTAGCCCTGCCTCGCTCACAGTCGCCCTGATCCTATCGGTGCCTCCTATACTGCAGCCCTGAGGCCGCCGCCCCGGCTCTGCCTCACCCACGGCCGCCCTGACCCATCGACGCCTCCTACACCACAGTCCCGAGCCAGTCACGCCAACCCCACCAGCCGGACCCTACCCTATCGACCTCCCTATGACCCCATCCTCACCGACCTGACCACAAGGCCCCTGCCCCACCGCCCCCAGCCCGTGGCCCCAACCCTGTGGCCCATGCCCCGTGGCCCCATCCCTGCATCAGTGCGCGTACTATTGTGAGTATTAGCGAGATGGGTAGTGTTGTCTAGTATTAGTGACAGCATTAGCGATGGCTATTGCCGTCACTAAAAGTAAATTAAATATTAATTTAATTAATTAGTTAGATATTTAATTAATTAATTAATTAGATGCATGGGATTTGGGTCTCGACATGCAGAGTACTTGAATCGAGGAAAACTGCAGGCCAGCATTGCAAACACAGTGCCAAGGCATTCCCTGCATGCTCGAATCTCGAGTCACAGCTAGCATCCAAGGCATCTTGTCCTCACATGCCCTATGTGCTCAGACCGATAGAAGGTATCGGACAGTATTAATTATGTATTAATTTTAATAAAATTTATATTTCATGGAGCGATGGATCCATCAGTTGATTGATATACATATTCTAATGTATTCGTATATTTATTTATTTTTATACAGATAGAAAAATTATATACATTGGTCAATAGATTGTCTACTATGGACAGTTTAAAAAATATAAATAATTCTATATGTTATTACAGCAATCAAACGGTATGCTGAGGATTCGAAAAAAATTTCAGATAGTATTTTTTTTTTATTCTCCCTACACGGAAGAATAAAAGAGAAATACTATCAAAATTTTTTTCAGCTCCTATTACGTATTATTTGATTAGTGTAATAGATCTATAGAATTAATGCATTTTCTAAATGGGATAGGACCTATTTTTACCTATTAGTTGATGATAGGATGTATTTACTATGTCAGCCATTTTGAATGATAAAATAGTATTAAGCAATTATCTTGTATTTATGTACATACAAAATTCTTAGATAGTCTGCTATGGATCATAGTTGAATGGACCATCGAGTAGTCGACGGAGAGATTTCTACTGAATATAGGGAGGATATTGAGTACTTTTGTGATTTTACTTTTAGGAATGCGGCACTCTTACATCAAGGATGGGCTCATTGCCCTTGTAACAAATATGACAATAAAGAAATATTTGATAGGGATATAACTACAGTCCATCTATATAAGAATGAATTTATGTCCAACTACAAGCATTGATACCTGCATGGAGAGATGTGAAAAAAAGTTGCAAGGGTTAGAACCAAGCAAAATATGGACATAGATAGAATGGTGGACATAGTTATGAATGCGACTGGTCTTGAATTTAACTAGGATGTGGAGGATGATTCAGAAGCTGGCAACGACGATTTCTACCATATGCTGAAAGATGCTGATGAACCACTATAGCCGAGATATGAAACACATACTGTACTATCAGTTGTGTCAAAGTTGTTGAACTTGAAGGTCGAGTTTTATATGACGGTCAATTGTTATGATAGGATGATAGCAATAATAAAGAAAAATACTATCGAAAGATGAAAAGCTTGTTGGGAGCTTCTATGCTTTGAAGAAAATGATGAAAGGATTGGACATGAGATATGAGAAGATAGATGCATGCCGTAATGGTTGCATGCTTTTATATAAAGAGGATCAACAGAAGAGCTCATGCGGTATATGCAGTGCAAGCCGATTTAAGCTGAGGTAAGAGGACAAGAATCAGAAGGACATACCATATAAGGTTCTTCAATACCTTTCCCTCATTCTTAAACTTCTGAGGTTCTACTTGTCCAAAAGTACTATCAAGCAGATGAGATGGCATAAAGAAGGATCACGCAAGCACCTCGATATGATGTGTCATCGGTCAGACAGCAAGGTATGGAAGCAATTCGATATTTGCCACTCTTTATTTACTCAAAAATCATGCAATGTCTAGTTGGATCTATCTATGGATGGCTTTACATCGTTTGGTTATGCAATGGCTCTTTATTCATGCTGGTCAGTTTTTATTACTCCATACAATCTGCCATCTAGGATGTGCATGAAAGAGCATAACATCTTTCTTACATTAGTCATTCTTGGACTACGACATCTTGGTAGAAACATTGATATATATCTAAGGCCTATTGTTGATGAGCTGAAATTGTTACGGTCTAATGGTATTTATACTTTTAATGCATCGAAGAAGTAGAATTTTGTAATGAAGGCTGCGTTGATGTGGACCATACATAATGAATAGTGGTGTGTGTATAAAAGACAACTAGTGGAAAGATAAGGTGGAGAGTGACTACTATGGAATCCTCGAAGAAGTGATCAAGATGACCTATATTGGAGGTAATAGAGTCATTCTATTTAAGTACCAATTGTTTGATACCAACAATGGTATGAAGGTTGATCCACGGCACAAGCTTATTAAAATCAAACATGAATCAAAAGCTTATGTCAACGAGCCATTTGTACTAGCTGCACAAGTTGCTCAAGTATATTATACTTCTTTTCCATCAAGAGAAAGAGGAAGGAAAGATTGGTGGGCTGTATGCAAAATTAAGTCTCGAACCGTTCATTATGCACTCGAAGAAGAAGAGCTCCAATTATCAGAATACTTTCAAAAAGATGAGACAGTAGGAGTTTATCAATCCTTCGATAATGTGAAATTGGATGCTCTAAAAATTTTTCTATGTGAAGATGGCCAACATGAGGAGGTAGATCCAACTGAGATTATTTTAAAGAACAATCCTCCCCAAAAAGGGAAAGAAGAGGAAGAAGAAGAGGAAGAGGTGGAAGAAAAGGAAGAAGAAGAGGAAGAAGATTTCGAAAGATACCAAACATCTGAAGAGGCTGATGAGCGGTGCTAAGTATATAATTCTTGGATCATTTTAATTACTTATCTTGTATCATTTTAAATCTTACGTTGCTATCCATAATTGTATAATTAAATTGATGAATCTATTTATTTTTATTTTTTAAAAAAATATATCATATCTTTCTGAGGTCGGAGCCACGCCAATCGAGGACAGAGCTCTCGAGGAGAGAGTGATCATACTGCCAACTCGCATGGTTCTACATCTCTCACACTAGACGGTAAGCTCTAACACTTTGTATATTCTCGTTTATGTTATTTTGTCATTTGTTAACTAATATAATATTCTTTGTATTAGATGTTTTGCGCTTAGGTTCGGAGGATAGGGAGGTCACTAATGACCCCACAATTGCATGTAGCAGTGACCGCCAGCTCTCAGACACAGCACCATGGTCGAAGAACCGCCCGGCTCATGGTATCTCCGACTTGGTCAGAGGATACAGAGATCATCCATATCTAAAGCCGCTTGTAAGTACTACATACTCAATTAATATATTAAGAATTTAATAATTTTAAAATTAATATTTATTCTTCAAAATTAATTTTATAGCACATTCAGAGAGCCTTCTACATCTCGCATCATTATCGGGATCATACACCAATTGATGCCAAGACCAATGAATGAGTTCTTGAGTTGGCCATCGAGAGCTCATGATACAACCTGAGAGATGTTTCTAGTAAGTCAAAACTAGTTTAATTTTTAAATTCCAAGTATGTTGGTATTTTAATTATATATTAATACATGCTTGCTTCTATCTTGTAGGAGTACTATCGATTCGAGACTCTTCAAGATGAGGAGGTTGGCCATCAGACCTTCGAGGAGGTGGCCACACGGAGGCTCCGAGATGGCCTCTACAGCCTCAGGCAGTCTGCCATACAACACTCCAGTTCCCAGTCACCATCAGGCTGGAGATCTTTCACAGATCACTGGATGCGGATGGACATATTGCAGGCCCTCTGCGATCAGTGGAGCAGTGAGGAGTACTCCGATAGATGAAAGAGGATCCGATAGAATCAGACCGTCCAGTAAGAACCGATTAGGCACACGAGCGGCTCAATCAGCACACATGTTGTGGCTGATAAACTGGTAAGAAATTTATATCAAAACTCTTCACTAGAACTATAAAAACTCTTATATGTAAATTTTAATTAATTTAATTTTATTATTTATTTATTATAGATATGGTAGTTGGGTCGTCCATCAGACCAGCTGCAGTTGTGGTGGACCACACGTCAGTCTAGAAGAACTGGTGATTATTTAGATTTTATGTCACGATAGATCGCGGTAAGAACTTCAAACTTATTTACTAATTAAATTGTTATAGAATCTAATTGTTATATTAGAACTAATATATTTTTGAACTATAAAGATGCGTTATGCATCGTATGTTGCTGAGAAGTACGACGATGATCCATCTTCTCAACCTCCTTTGACATTGAGGGATGGCTCAGTGCCACGAAGGGGTGAGTAGGAGCCGCATCATAGGATTCGACCACAGCTTCGACCCTCCACCGGCTCGATACCTTTGGCATCCTCACCGGCCTCGATGTCCCAAACCTAAAGCAATGCGCACATAGTGGTCGTGCAGAGGCTTCTGAGCCAACGATCTCAGAGCCTCCAGGATGCCATCTGCAATATAGTCGTAGAGCTTCTCTGGGATCTGCAGCTGCACAAATGGCTGGACTCGTCATTCCAGCCATCACATCAAATAATTATATTACTAATTTTTTTTACTTATTTTAAGTTTTCATATTTAGAAGCTTCATATATTCAAGTTTGAATCTGAAAAAAAGATTTAGGGACTGAAAATTTAATCTAACTGTCTAATCGATAGGTCGGATATGTTTATAGCTCTATATCATTGAATGAAATATATAGAAATAATCTATTTGAGAATCAAAGGAGTATATCAAAAGATACACCTCCAAATCGAAAGATACATCTCTGTATCAAAACTTACTAATATTATTTTATTTTTTTCATTATAGGATACTGAAATATCCGGCTCTCATCCATCAGCTACTGGAGAGCAGTGAAGGAGGAGATGGATGATGATGAGGATCGAATCTGATTTCTTTTTATATATTATATTTTTTTGATACTACTTATAAAAAAATATATAATTTATATTTTTAATATAATATAATTAGTTTTAAATTTTTGATTGTCATATTATCTTTGAATTTTAATTATAACAAGTATTAGGAATCATAATTTATTATGATTAATTAAAATAAATTTTTAAAAATATTATTATTAATTTTTAAAAAGATAAAATTAATTATTAACGATGATATTAGTGACAGAAAGTACTGTCTCTAATATTTATTAGTGACGGCATTAGCGATGATAATACTGTTGCTAATATTTTTTAAAATATTTTTTTAATTTAAAATTAAAAAAATTAGAGATGATATTAGCGACGGTATTATTAGTTGCTAATAATTATTAACAATGGCATTAGCCATGAAAGTGCCATCACTAATATTTTTTAAAATTTTTTTAAAAATTTAATTTTAAAATTAAAAAAAAATAGAGATAAAAAAATTTTATCACTAAAGCCATCACTAATAGGCTTATTAGCGAGGGCTATAGTTTTCGTCATTAATAAGGATATTTAGCAATCAAAATTTTTTTGATTGATTGTTATGATGAAATTAGCGATGGCGAGATTATTAGCGATGGCACTTGAACTATTAGCGATAGCAACTAGCTATTGCTAATAATCTTAATTCTCATAATGGTCACTAATAATTTTTTTAAAAAAATAAAAGAATTATTAGTGACGGCATTAGCAATGACTTACTGTCATTAATAATTTTTTAAAAAATTATAATTAAAAAAATAAAAAAATATTAACTAATATCATTGTTAATATTTTTTTTAAAATTATAATTAAAAAATAAAAAATTATTAGCGATGGTATTGCCATCGCTAATGCCGTCATTAATTATCATTATTAGCGATGATAAAATTGCCGTCGCTAATAATGACAATTAGCGACTATGATATTTTTGTCAGATTTTTAGTGACAGCAAGCCATTGCTAATAGCATTAGCGATGAAAATTTGATTATTAGCGATGGCTATTATCCATCGCTAATAGTCAGTTTTCTTGTAGTGGAGGAGCGACATGGCTTAGATTTGGAAACTGGCTGCACTCACCTTAGGATTAGGCTCTTCCTCTGGAAAGTTGTCTGAGACCAGCTTTTGACTCGATCTCTTCTCAGAGATAGAGATATGGAGATTCTAACTACCTGCCTAATCTGCGGGCTAGAGGAGTCGATGGAACATGCTCTCCTTCACTGTTCGAGGGCGAGTTTGATTTGGAGGATGGCAAGTAGCCAGCCATAGGGGGCGATCAATGGCCTTTGGCTTCCTCCCTTCCTCAATGCGATCCATCAGAGCACGATCGAGGGTGCACCCAGGGAAAGTAGGATGGTGTTTGTCACCTATTAGTTTTGGCTATCTAGAAATAGCATTATGTTCGATGCTAACATTGTGCCTATGCGGCGACTGTTGGAGAGAGCCTGTTACTTAGCTACAGAGCACTACCACTTCAATACTGCTAGCCTGAGCCTTGCCGTCCCGAATTTTTGAGACTCCCTTGCTATGCTTGCAGTGATTTGGAGGGTCTTGTTCATTTTCTGGAAGCCCTCTTCTTCGAGATTTATCAAGATCAACTTCGATGGCAGTATCAAAGGTAGTAGAGGTGGTTTGAACTATATCATTCAGGACTCGGATGCTGGGCTATTGGCAGTGGGGTGTTCACAGCTGTTTGAGACAATCATATTAAATGTATATCCTAGAAGACAATCTGACTGATATATTATATTCTTTCTAGGATATAAATTTATTAATAAAATGGATAATTTTTATTCCATTCTTGTGTTATGTGTTCTTGAATCATCCAAAAAATTGATACGATGATGACACATATTCTCAAAAGTTGAGAATTTGAGACATATATCATTGATGATTAATTTTTAAATTACTCTCGATCAAAGGATCATCACGGGAATGGTGATCAATCCGATGAGATTGATGCACAGATCATTTCTCTTGGATAGATGAGTTTTGAGTTTATAGTATAGGGACATTGGAGCAAAAGTGTAGATGGTTGTTAGAGAATAATGATACTGAGCGTGATCAATAATGAGAAGTCATTTGAATGTCTACTCACTCATCAATGACTTTTTTGATGCTGTGGTAATGTGAGTAGTTCGTTGACCTGCAGTACATCAGCTATTCATAATGAGATTGCTATAGTTTGACTGCATGAATGCTTGATCTCCTAGCCATATAGATCCTTATGGTGTATGTTGGTTACAGTAGATTCATTGTAGGAGTAGGGTGTACACTTAGATGGGATCTATCGATTTTAATAGAGGAGTACATAATTTTATGTGATTTATGAAGCTAAGTTCTTAAGATTGTGGCCACGACAATGTGATTAATGAAAAAAAAAATTTATGAGATTTCACCATTTGAACTTGAGCTAATTAAATCTTACATATGACAGATGATAGAGTTTGATGAGTTTTTCATAACCTCCATCTTGTTGAAACTCATAATAAAAAAATTGAATCACACATTAACTACACCTAAAAGTGTATTTTCTTCTATTCTACTAGATTGCCACTATATGCTGCTAGGTATTACTGATGGATTGTGAGACTCAGAAGGACCATCTTAAGATCAATGATCTTGATTGAGGAGAGTTGGAGTTGTTCTAACTCATTGAAAAGGGTTTCAATGATAATATTGATGGAAATCATAATATACCTTACTACCAGACAGAATAGAACCTATGGGATCACACACAATAAGAATTTTGACTTGATCAAATAAATGATTCATATTTTTGAATCACAGTTGGATCCAATTATCAATATGATTGATGATTGGACTGATTTGTAAAAGTTACAAGAGAGCACTTGCTAAGAGTTAGTGAGTTAGAGGATTTAATTGTAATTGTTGCAATGTAATTTGATTTGCTCAAATTGGGATCAAATTAAATCAGATTTAATCTGATTAGATTTGGTTTATTGGATTTTCTAGTTCAAATAGAATTTGAATTTAATTCCTATTTGATTTGATTCAAATTAGATTCGAATCAAATTTAAATTGGGTCAAGATTCTAGAGTCCTATTGGACTGGGACTCTCTTATCTTATCCACGCCGAAGAGAGAGAGGGCATGCAAGAGAGAGTGCCTCCTCTTCGTGCATGTATGCAAAAGGATGGGATGCGCATCCACCCCCCTTAGGAATCTCTCTCCTTTCCTTCTTATCTATCTTTCCTTATCTGATCTTTTGAAGTTTGAATTTAATTTAAACTTAAAAATTAGTTCTAATTTGGGCTGATCAGACAAGGGTAGGCATGAGGCATTAAAAGAGATTCAATTCTCGCATGAGAAATAAGAACGAGAGAAAGTTTTTCACAATGAAAAATCAGCACCTCCCTTTTCTACGCCTCCCCTTTCTTGACACTGCAGAGAGAAAAAGTGAGGATCTCTTCCTCTCTTCTTCTTCCTCCTCTTTTGTGTGAAGGTGTTCATGCATCTTCTCCCTCTTCATCTTCTTGTTTTCTTTCTTGGATCTCTTCCAAAGAAAAGAGATGGAAAGAAGAAGATAGTCCAACTACTGAAGGAGAGAAACCTACAAGAGAGCTAGCACCCCGATGATTTTCACTATAAGAAAATAATATTTTTATGATCAATTTTGTGATCAATATTTTTTGGTCACATTTGCAATCGATCTTGCAACTGATTTTTGGATAAATATCAACATAGCAACCGATAAAGAAATTGGTTGCAAAATTTTCCACCATAAGGCACATGAAGACTTTGTGATCGATTTTGCAATCGACTTATTGAATATAAAAATAAATTTATATAAAAAATATATTTTTACAATCAAAAAATCATTTAAAAATATTTTTAATTATTTAGTTTTATTTTCAAATAATTTTGAGACTGATTTTATGGTTGCAAAATAGATGTAATATAATAATTTGCAATCAAAAAATTGGTTGCAAATATTTCAAGTATTTTTTTAGTTTATAAACATATTTGCAATCAAAAAATCAATCAAAAAAATTATTAATTATTTATTTATTCTATAAATCATTTGCAATGGATTTATTGGTTGCAAAATGATTTTAATAGGTTGCAACCAAAAAATCGAATGCAAATCTTTTGAATTATTTTTTTATTATGTAAATAATTTTGTGACTAATTTTTTGGTTGCAAAATAGGATTATTAATTTGCAATCAAAAAATTGATTATAAGATTTTTTATGTATTTTTTTAATTTATAAATATATTTACTATCAATTTTTTGGTTGTAAAATTTTTTTGTTATGTAAATATTTTAGAGACCAATTTTTTAATTATAAAATGGATTTTTTAGTTTGCAACTAAAAAAATCAATCACAATATTTTTTATTTTTTTAAAATTATAAATAAATGGATGATTAAATTTTTAGTTATAAGTTTTTCTAATAATTTGCAACTGATAAATTGATCACAAAGGTTTTCAGTTATTTTTTAATTATTTAAATTTATTTGCAATCAATTTTTTGATTGTAAATTATTAAAAAAAATTTACAATCAAAAAATTGATAGCAAAATTTTTGAATTATTTTTTTAATATACTTACGATTATTGATGGATTTTTCTTGCTATATACTTATGATTGTCTACTTATTTTCTCTGATGATGACCTAAACTTAATAGATATTGAAGAAAATGGCTTCACAGATTTTTATGGTCTTTTTTTTTATTTTCATATGATGTGTTAAAGCTGATGGATGTTGATGGATATTACTTACTATATTTTTATGATTATTTTTTTATTTTTTCTGATAATGATCCAAACTTAATGAATATTGAAGGGAATGGCTCTATAGATTACTATGGTCTCTTTTTCTTATTCCCATATGATGTATTAAAGCTGATGGATGTCGATATATTTTTTTTGCTATATACTTATATTTGTCTACTTATTTTCTCCAATGATGATCTAAACTTAATGGATATTGAAGGGAATGGCTTCACAGATTACTATGATCTCTTTTTTTTGTTCCTATATGATGTCTTAAAGCTTATGGGTGTCAATAAATTTTATTTGTTATATTTTTATAGTTGTCTTCTTATTTTTCTTGATGATGATTCAAACTTAATGAATATTAAAGGGAGTGGCTCTATAGATTGCTATGGTCTCTTTTTCTTATTCTCATGTGATGTGTTAAAGCAAATAGGTGCCGATGAATTTTTGTTGCTATATACTAATGGTTGCCTATTTATTTTTTCTGATGATGATCTAATTAAAGTTAATGGATATTAATGGGAATGGCTCCACAAATTGCTAGAGCCTCTTTTTCTTATTTCCATATGATGTCTTAAAGCTGATGGGTATCGATGGATTTTACTTTTAGCTGACAACAGAAGAGTTTTTTATAATTGAAAGTAAAAATGACTCTCTCTTTTACCTTACTGGCTCTATATATTATGTTGGTATCAATTATTTTTGTTATAGATAATACGTTGGAAAGCCTATCGGGTGAGTTGTCTAAGAAAGACAAAGGCAGCTCATGATTATGATACATTTGGTATGAGGTATGCTAAACAAGTGATACATTTGATATAAGATATGCTATGGCCTCTTTTTCTTATTTTCATATGATGGATTAAAGCTGATAAGTGCCGATGGATTTTTCTTGCTATATATTTATGGTTACCTTCTTATTTTTCTTGATAATGATCTAAACTTAATTGATATTGAAAAAAATTGCTCGAAAGATTATTATGGTCTCATTTTCTTTTGTTGCTTTCTATTTCCAATCGACATTATTTATCTTTGGTACTTTTAGGCTGTGTGATTGTAGGCCTTGTGTTTTACTTTTATCACGAGAGGATTTAATTATGTTTTGACCTTTTTTCTATTCCACTTATTGTTTAGGACATATTGCTTGGTTGTGTATGATAGATGATGATATTGCTTGATTTTGTTATGTTTCAATGAAGCTGTAGTTCTTGTAATAAAAAAATATATAATTTTAACTTATTTTTTTGAAATTAAATTTTAATGATGTATTTCACAATCGATTATTTTAATTAAAATAATTTTTGATCGATTTTGAGATCGATTTTGCAACCAAAATTAAAAATAAAATTAACATAAAAATTTTTTTAATCAATTTAGTAAATCAAAAATATTTGAAAAATATTAGCAACTTATTTTGAGATTGATTAGAATATTGATTTTTATTTAATAATTTTTAATAAATTTAATAATTGCTTCTACGATTGATATTAAAAATAAAAAATTATTTAAAAAAAATATGATTGATTTTGAGACCAATTTTTTAAATAAAAAAATATTTTAAAGAAATTAATGATCGATTTTGAGATCAAGTCTAATTTAAAAATATAAAATTTAGTAATTAATTTTACAACTAATATTAAAAAGAAAAATATTATAAAATAATTTGCAATCAATATTGTGATTGATTTTTTTAAAATAAAAATATTTTAAAAAAATTAATGATCAAGTTTGAGATCGATTTTATTTTAATAATTTTTAATAAATTTAGCAATTGATTTTACAATCGATATTATAAAAAATATTATAAAATAATTTATGATCAATATTATGATCAATTTTTTAAAATAAAAATATTTTAAAAAAATTAGCAATCAATTTTGAGATCAATTATCAGATCGATTTGATTTTAATAATTTTTAATAAATTTAGTGATTGATTTTGTAATAGATTTTGAAAATTAAAATATTATAAAAAATAAGTTGTGAATAATTTTATGATTCATTATTTAAATAAAAAATATTTTAAAAAACTTAGTAACCAATTTGTTTAATTTTTTGGTAGGTAAATCAATTGTAAAATAGTTCATAATTTTTTATTTTTGATCGCTAAATCGATCATAAAATTTTAATTAATTTTTTTATTTTTGATCATAAAATCAATCATAAAATTTTACGACTAATAAAATCGATCACAAAGTATTTACAATCTAGATTTTTGCAATCGATATGTATCGATCACAAAATCGATCGCAAAGTAAATTAGCAATCGATTTTTGCTATTTAGCAACCGATTTTATGATTGCTAAAACCCTATTTTTTTGTAATGTTTGGAGGTTCCTGATCAAGATCAGTCCCATGTAGATATCTGTAGAGATCGAACTCGTATGCGGCTTTAAAAAATCTCAAAGATATACATGGATCTCAAATCATGGTGAAGAACTATCCATGCAAAAGTACAAGATCAGATCTTATTTCTTATGTTTTAGATTTTTAGATCTCTAAATCTTATCTCTCATATGAAAGATCTTGTTTAAGTATTTTGCAGATTAGATATAATGTATGTTAATTAAATTAAAAAAATTTTAATCTAATTTTTTGTTATATTTTAATTTTAAAATCTGCATGTATAAAAATACAGCCATCTCGGATGCAGAGCTTCGTGCTACTTAGACGGGCATCATCTATGTGAGGTAGGAGTTGCAGGCTGAAAGGATCTTTATTAATGATGACTCCACCATAATCATTGGCTGGATCTGAAATAAGATGAAGCACCTGGATGTTTACCCACTTCTCCACGACATATGGCAGTCCCTTCGTCGCTCCATCGAGATAACTATTCATTATGTTTATCAGGAGGCTAACAGTACTATGGACTAGGTTGCTTCCTTTGTTATCAAGCATACTGGAGACTAGACCTAGCGCCAAGGCAATGTCTACCTCTAAATCTTGAAAGGTATTTTGTATTTTGACTTTTTAGGCTGTTCTTATACTAGAATGATGTGACCGTCCATTTGTATCAAAAAAAAATCTATTTGATTCAGATTGAATATTACTATGATTATCGTGATGCTAAAATTCAGATTATGTCATAATTTTCTTACAGCTCATCCTAAATCTCTCCTTCACATATAAAACCTTTCTTTCTATTTGTTTGACTTCTCCAAACCCTAAAAACTTTCTTCCTCTTTGATTATATACTCCTCTTATTGTCTCTTTAAAAAATCAACAGCATAAGTTTTCATCAACTATTCATTCTTATGGAAGAGAAATCCTTAGAATAAAATCTGATTTTCAAACGATCTCATCTAGCTTCCTAATTAATAGTCTCTTTAAAAATCTCATTTTCATGACTGTGTACTTTTACGGTAGCAAAGCCCATATTATTTCAATCTCATAAGACATAACTCTCAATTATATTTTTAATGAGAGATGGAAGCATCTATCCCCTTTACTGATAAATATAACATTTTATGTTCCTAACAATTTGAAGATGTTTGTTATGGTCATATAGTGGATAAGAATGTTAGGAATATGTATCAATTACATCTTGAGTTAAAAGCTACAATAATTAATTTGGTTATATCTCATTTTGCATCCATGACTGAATCACCTAATGTGATGATCAATATAAGGTAATATATAATATATTTGTAGTTTATTTTAATATTCTTATTTTTAATTAGTCTGTTTGTGAATTTATATATAGTCATGGCATGAATATAGATAATTATGATTTATGTATTAGTTAGTAATATGCTGAAAGAACGATCCTTTTATATTGCAAGGATAGTGGTGCATCCTATAATGCTTAGTCTATTTGTGAATTTATATATAGTCATGGCATGAATATGGATAATTATGATTTATGTATAAGTTAGTAATATGCTCAAAGAATAATCCTTTTATATTGCAAGGATAATAGAGCATCCTATAATGCTGAATGTATATATTGTTGCAAAGATGGTCAAAAGAGTAATTTATCTTATTTTTCCTCATTTATTGGCTCAAGTAATTTTATTCGAGTTATGGAAGAAATAAGAGCTATAATCAAAGATGAATCAAGTCTAAGCAATATGTTGGATGTTTAGAAGAGCTTTATAGAACGTATAGGTCAGAAATTCAAGGATGTCAAAATTCTTCATGATATAAATCATAACTTCTGCATTACAAATTATAGAGATTTTATGACTGTGAAAAATGATTATCAGTGTGTGACCATGAAATATGCATATAAAAGATGTGGATAGCACATCCATGCTTCTCACCTTAGGAATCATAATAGATTTATAATTAAAATAATGAACCATGAAGATGCAGAGTAGGATTACAAGTTCGATCTCATCCTAAGGATTTGAAATATTAGATTTTAAACATTATGAAGGAAAAACTTCAAGATATGTCTTTATATAGGCCAAGTGATATCGTAAAAGATATTTATCATGAATATGATGTGAAATTATCATATCATCAAGCTTGATATAGAAAAGAAGTCGCTATCAAAGAGCTCTATGATCACAGGTCAGTATCTTATGAATGGATGCGATAGGTTTGTGATGCCAATTTTTAGACCGACCTCAATAGTACAAAGAGTATAAAATCCTCGAAGATAGATTCAAATGTCTATTCATTTCACTTAAAGCCTCAATCAATGATTCCATAAAAGATTATCGACCTCTTATATTCATGAATACAATATTTATTAAGCATAAAGATGGAGTTTTACTGGATGCTAGGGGCAAAGATGCCAATGATGATAGGTTCTTCATAGCATATGGTATTGTTGATATAGAGAATGATGATAATTGGGATTGATTTTGTCTGATCTTGAAAAGAGTCTTAGAGTTTTGCATCAACTATCATAGACAATAGTTCATGATTATGATAGAGTAGACATCACGGACTTAAACATCATAAAGACTGTATGCATTAAATATTGTGTAGCAAGGACTACATATATTCCTACATAGTGGATTTTTATGTGCACCATTTAAATAAAATCATGTGCAAAGTATGATCAGTCTGTGTAGCATCTAACTAATTATGTATAGTGATATGATATGTGCATGCGGGGTGGACTTAACAGTATACTAGCACATAACAATTGTATACAAAATGAAAATAAATGCATGCCATATGAAGATAACAATGTACTAAAAAAAAGAGTATACAGCATCAAAGTAATTGTGTGCAGTGACATATATGTGTGTATGGGGTGGATTTGACTGTATGTCGATACATAATATGTGTGCCAAATTGAAATTAATATGCAAGTTATGTAACTAGATATGAAGTATAAAAAATAAAAAAAAATTAAGATTATTTACAAATTTTTCCTCTTTCCAGTATTAAAATTTGCCCCTGTGGCCTTCCTTGTGAGAGAATGTGCAACTCCTCCTCCCTCACTCTAATTTCTTGATCACTTGACAAGTACAAAAGAAAATTTAGTTGTACATTAGCTTTAAATATTTATGATATTAGATACAAAAATATATACCTCAAATTTTTTTAATCTCTTTATAACTTTAGTGATCACCTCCGACTTACAAGGGAATAGAATGTTGTTCGAATGCAAGAGATAATAATAGATGAATGGTGATCTATAGCTTTCGAGAAGATTATTGGCGTGCTCAATAGATAACAGTCCATGCCTCCCAAAAAATCAATGTAAGCATTATATTTTAAGTCGATTCGACTTTCAAATAATTAATTTGCAAGCAAACATAAACAAGCTTATCATTAAAGTTACTATTCATCTATCCATTTACCTAATAGAGCCTCTTCTGATCATGTTCCTTCTGTGCACACTCTACTATGGTAGGAATCTATCATTGAAGAAAAAAAAGCTACAAGACACAAGCTATATAATCCTAGGTGATCCAAATCATCAATATATGAATAAAATGCCTCAGGAATATTGTAATGTACGATTGGGAAGAGAATAGTTATAAAAAGATAAAGAATGCATAACTTAGTAAATTCCTCTACATCTTGCAACCCAAACTTTCTAACAAGATACATCAATTTATTTTTTAATAAATCTCCGGTCCTCTTTTTGTGGTCACTATCAAAAAAATGGGTGATGAGGTCAGACTAAACCCTCTCCTCTCTATACAACTCAACCTCATCACCTATGTCCCTCAAACCAAGGATTAGGGCAATATCGGTCTCTATAAAAGGCACACAGTTTACCAAACCGAAAGTCCTCCTCATCATCCTAGAAGGAGGGGAGTGCATCCAATGATAGCCTGCTATGCTTAATATATGAAAGCCGGAACATATGTCCAAATGGAGTATCAATCACTCTTTCTTTCTGCTCTTTAGATATGGACTCTATAAGTTTGTCAACAATCTCAATGTAGTAGCTGAATTAGCACCCAATGACCATATTAATCGGAACAATGCAAAATGCTTTGCCTCTTCTTAAACTTGCCATCATACACTCTATATCACAAATCACAATCAAACAATATATATTAGAAATATTATTGTAATATTATAAATATATATTAACCTAATTTATCATGCATTAATCATTGATCATCACAAATCTAATAGACTATTAACTAACAATGTATCATAATAATCAGACGACAAGGGTCATGAAATATGAGTACAACTATATGAAACATGAGCTTTTCTCATTGATATTGTGCTACCTAGATATTTTAACCTGGTAAACACTTAATCCAATAATGTACACAATTAATCCAATAACATACTCAATTAACGTATCTTGGTATACTTAGTATATCATGATTAGGGGAGGCAATGGGTCGGGTCTATCAATACCTATACCCATCTCATTATAAAAGCCTCCATACCCATACCCACCCCGTATATGTCTCGAGTCAAATCGGATCGGGTCGGATAAAATGAAAGGCTTGGGTTAAGTCAGATCGGATTGGGTATATCTGCTTCTTTGGGATCGGATCAAGTCAGATCAGGTCGGATCGGATATCTTCCCTCGAATTGGGCTAGGATGGGCTTATATTCGTTAAGTTGAAAGGAATGATCTTTCTATTAAATAAAAAAACTATGTAGCTATTTCTGTTATTTTACAAACAATGTCATGTCTTTGACTATTTATAATTATTGTATATATTTAAAAAAAATTAGAATACAAGTGCAAGTTGATATTATAAAAAATATTGTGTAACTATTTTATATTATGCATATTATTATATATAAGAACTCAAGACACCATATTAGAAAAGGCATAATCATTTCATAAAGAAGTAATGCTTAAGTTATTCTAGAATAAAACTATAGCACAAATATGAACAGATAGATATTAATGAAATGCATGCACAAATTAAACTGCATAAGCGGTATATTTTCAGTAATCAAGCAGTGCACAAAAAATGATTAATAATATATCATAATATAATATATATCATAAATATAATATATAATATTAATATAAAATATATTATAATAAAATATTATAATATCTCATAAAAATATATTTATTAGTTTCATTAATTATTAATCCTATAAAAATATATTAATTATTAGTATAAAATTAGTATTTTTATTATACCAATGAATATTTATTTTGATTAAAAAATTATGTTTATTAGTTCTATAAACTATTAATCCTATAAAAATATATTAATTATTATTATAAAATTAGTATTTTTATTATACTTATGAACATTTATTTTGATTAAAAATATGAAACACAGAAGCATAATATTTTTAAAATATTTTTATTATATAAATATAAATGAATAAGATATTTCTATTCTAATTAAAAATTATCATTGAATTATATTATGATAAAAAATAATTAATAATATATTATAATATAATATATAATATTATTATAATATAATATCAGATGTATAATATTGATTTAACATATTAATGATATATTGATATACCAGTTTTTTCATTAAATTGATAGATATTTTTGTCCTTATATTTTTTTTTTTTTTTTGAAGAAAATGGAGGAAGGAAGAGGCTTCCATCATGGATTAAATTACGTAGTATCCTGGCGTAATGCAGAAAGGAAAAAAGAAGAAACCTGTGATGGAGACGCAGTCCCACCTGCTTCCAGTGAGAATATTTGGCTGACACAAAAATATTGACACGACATCCGATTCCAAACCCAAGTTATTTATGCAGCACAAAAACAACCCAGGGGACAGTCTTTACTACATTATACTCGATCCCAAACCTTCTTTGATTTCAGGCGACCCGCCCGGTTCTTCCATCCCTAATATCTAATTCTGCTCGGTTGTTGATAGGAAGAGAGTTGTGGCAAAAGCTCAAGAGACGGCGCCTGATGTCTGATATTGCACTGCTATCTTGCACCGCTTTGAGTATGGGGTCCAGTCACAGAATAATCATGCAACGCGATAGCTAACAATCGTCTGAGAACATGCTTCAAAATTAAAGACTCTATTGTTCGTTTCCTTCCAAATGCACCAGAAGTCCTTTGCTAGGACGGAGTCCCATGCCTTAATTACTTTTTGGTTTCTTATACTTGTTATCCATATGTGCCAAGCCTCATGCGTACTCACCAGATCTGTCTGGAAAAAACACAACCCAGCATTAAATGATCCAGATTTGCTACATGATTAGAGCAGAAGGGACATGCTGGGGAACCTTGAATGCCCCTTTTTTGCAAATTATCTTATGTAAGCACACTATTGTGATAACATAGCCATTTAAAAATTTTTACTTTCTCAGGCAACGGTGTTTTCCAAATGATTCTGCTGAAGAAAGAAATTTTACCACTATCTATCATGAAGAGATAGCATCTCTTTACCGAGAAGGATCTGGAGGAATGTCATGTCCAATATCTTTATCTTTGTCCGTCCCAAGTAGGAGATGTCTCCTCACCACTTCTAGAGACTGAAGTTCACTGATTGCTACTGCACTAAGTAGCCATCTAAAGAGTGTAGCCTGGTTAACTATGTTGCAAAAATGATGGATCGACCCACAAGTTTGTTGTGCAATCATGTAGAGATGTGGAAAGCGCCGATCAAGCGGTGTTTTATCAGACCAAGAGTCATGTCAGAATGAAGCAAGATGTCTATACCTACATTAATGATAGAGAAGAGCTAAGCCAACTCCTTTGTTCTTAACACACTCTTCTAGAAAGGTGAAGCGGTTTTAATGCACCTCAAGTGAGGATCATCTGGTGTGGTCGAAGTATAGTAAATTTGTTGGATCAAAGAACTCCATGGACGATCTGTATCATTGTAGATCTTGAACCACCACTTCATGAGGAAGGCTGTGTTTTGAATTCTAAGATTTTTGATATCGAGCCCTCCCAAAGATTTTGGCCTACATACCTTGCTCCAGCTCACGAGATGTCTGATAGTACCTCCATTACTCGATTTGTTCCATAGAAAGGACCTGCATAAACCATCAATTTTCTTGATAATGTAAACTGGCATTTGCATCACCGACATCCAATATAGTGGAACAACTCTAAAAACTAAATTAATCAACTCCAAATGCCCGGTAAGAGTTAGAAAGCCTTTTTTCCAACCAGCGAGCTCCTTATCAACCTTATCCACTAAAAAGTTCTAGTCAAAAACATTTAAGGCTTTGTAATGTAGAGAAAGACCCGGGTAAGTGATATGGAAGAAGTGATAGAATATGTAATAGTGGTGGAACAAACAACAATAGTATGAAAAATTATATAAAATAATGAAGCAGTATAACTTTTTTTCTCACAAGTCCTCTCTTTTCTTTTTCTATTCTTTGATACCACTTCACTCCTGCATACGTTCTACAACAACCACCTATTTATAGGTATAAGAAATGACCTTTTGACTCTCCTAATAAATTTATCATTTAGACTTCCCATGTGACTCTTGGATTTTCCATATGACTCTTAATTTTTTAATGTGACTCTTGATTTTTGCCACTATAATTAAATTTACAAAATTTAATATGACCTTTCGATTTCTTCAATACAATTAATATTTGCTTTTTCCAACGCCCCCCCTTAAACTTAATTATTCTTTCTTCATCATGCCAAGAGAACTTTTAAACTTGGTGAAGAGCTCTGCTCCTAATGGTTTAGTGAATATATCGGCAACTTGATCTTGTATCTTCACATATAGTAGCTCTACTTCTCTGTTCTTTACATATTCTCGGATTGAATGAAAATGCACATCAATATGCTTGCTTCTTTGATGATACACCAGATTCTTTTCTAGTGCAATAGCCGACTAGCTATCAATGCTTATCTTGGTAGGTTCCTTTTGCTCAAAATGAACTTTCTTCAGCAAGCTTTTTAGCCATATAGCATGTGATACACATGCGGATGCAGCAACATATTCGGGTTCACATGTAGAAAGAGTAACAATAGGTTGTTTCTTTAACATCCATAAAAAAGCTGCATCTCCCTTAGAAAATATAAATCCAGAAGTACTCTTCCGGTCATCATGTCTCTAGCTCAATCACTATCCGAATAGCCCACAAGTTCAAAGTTACTATGATAAGAATAAAATAGTCCATCGGTGATAGTACCTCGAATGTAACGAAGAATTTGCTTCGCTGCCTTCCAGTGCATTAATTTGGGCTCCTTTATGAATCTGCTGACTAGGCCAACTGCATATAGAATATCTGACCTAGTACATGTTATATACCTCAGACATCCTACCAAGCTTCTATAGAGAGTAGAGTCCACGGGGGTGCTTATAGTGTTACAATCTTTTATCTTGAATTTCTTCAAGATTTCTTTGGCATAACCTTCTTAAGATAAGAAAATTCCTTCTTGATATTGTTTAACCTCCAAACCCAGAAAATATGTCATTAACCCCATGTTTGTCATCCCAAACTCCTTCATCATGGCATGCTTGAACTCCTCAAACATTTATGGATTATTACCTATAAAAATAAGATCATCCACATACAAACACACAAGTAGAATATTAGAATTTTTCTCCTTTACATACACAGCATGCTCCCAGGGACATTGCTTGAAGCTATTTGCTTTGAAGTAGCCATCAATTCTTGAGTTCCATGCTTTTGGAGCTTGTTTTAAACCATAAAGTACCTTCCTAAGCTTCAAAACCTTCTCTTCACATCCTTTCTGCACGTACCCTTTGGATTGTTCAACATATACTTCTTCTTCTAGAAAATCATTTAGAAATGCCGACTTCACGTCTAGCTGAAAGATGTTCCAATTGTTCTGTGCAGCCAAGAAAATCACCAGCGAATTATCTCCATACGTGCTACGGGAGCAAACACCTCTTCGTAGTCAATTCCAGCTTGCTGCTTGTAGCCTTAAGCTACTAATCGAGCCTTATATTTCTCCATCTTTTCTTCTGCATTCTTCTTTACCTTGTATACCCATTTCACTCAGATGGGTTCATAACCTTTTGGAAGAGTAGTAAGCTCCCCATGTGTTATTCTTCTGGCTTGCCTTCATCTCTTCATTCATAGCCGTCCTCCAGTTTTCATTCTTCACTGCTTCTTCAAAAGAGATTACATCCCCATTAGCATATAAACAAATGAGATTAAAGAGACTTGTCACCTCATAGAGATCTTGAATGCTTCTTGTCTTTCTGAATTCTTCACTTGAGATAGAGATCTCGTGCTAGGTGATGAAGGGGGTTTGGGATCTTCAACTTGAGCCTTCACTTGTTCTTCTTCTTCTTCTTGCACCTCTATCATGTTGGTGCTCTAATTCCAGATTCCTTCTTTATTGAACTTCACATCACAGCTTATGAGGATCTTCTCCGCCTTTGGATCATAGAGTTTGAATGCCTTGGATCTCTGATTATATCCTATAAAGATGCAAGGATAACTCTTGTCATCAAGCTTGCTTCTCCTTTGATCTGGGATGTGTGCATAGGCAATACAACCAAACACTCTCAGATGAGATACATCTGGCCTATATCCATTCCATGCTTCTTGAGGGGTCCTTCTTTCAAGATTCTTTGTTGGGCTGCGATTAAGAATGCATACCGCACAATTCACAGCTTCCGTCCAAAACTCTTTTGGCATTTCTTTCATCTTCAGCATGCTTCTCACCATGTCAAGAATGGTCTGGTTCTTCTTTTCTGCTATGCCATTCTGCTGGGGTGAGTATGGTGCAGTCAAGGTCCTTCAAATACCTTAAGATTTGCAAAACTCCTCGAATGCCTTCGAGGTGAACTTTCCTCCTCGATCTGATCTCAAAGCTTTGGTTTTGCACCCGATTTGCTTCTCCACAAGAGCTTTGAACCTTTTGAATATCTCCAGGGCCTCACGTTTCTTCTTCAAGAGATACACCCAAGTTTTTCTGCTAAAATCATCAATAAATATTAGAAAATAATAACGACCTCCAAATGAGGCCGGTGTGATGGGACCACAAATATCCGTATGGATGAGTTGCAAAGGCCTTCGGGCTTGATGAAATGACTCTTTTGGAAAGCTAGCTCTTGAGTGTTTTTCAATAATATATCCTTCACATATTCTTTCAGGGATATCCTCAATGAGAGGTAATCCCTTCACCATCGCCTTCAAGGATAAGAGTTTTAAGGAACCAAAGTTCACATGCCCGAACCTCAAGTACCATAGCCATGTGTCATCCTTCATGCATACACTCAAGCACTTTGTCACAACATACTTGATGTTCAATATAAACATTCGGTTCTTAGTCATAGGTACTTTTGCAATCAGCTGATCATATTTTCTTAAGTAAAGGTATCTACCTTCCATGACAACATCATTTTTTTTTTCTAATAATTGACAAAGACTCAATATATTTGTTTTCATATTAGGCACATAGTAAACATTATAAATGAACTATTGAGAATCATCCTTGAGTTGAATTAGGATTTTACCTATCCCTTTCACTTGAACTTTTGAGGTATCACCGAAAGAAATATTGCCTTTTACTGTCTCATCTAACTCTTTGAACATGTATTTGTACCCGCACATATGATTGCTTGTGCCGGTATCCAAGTACCAAATGTTCTCATTGGAAGCTTCTTCTTCCTTCTCTGCTAGTAGCAAGATATCATCTTCTCCTTCCTCCTTCTTTGCATAGTTGACCTTCTCATGCACTTGGTTATTCTCATTATGGTAACATTCTGAGGAGTAATGACCATATCTACCACAAGTATAACATTTAATTTTACTTTTGTCATACCTTCGTCCTCCTCTTGAGAAACCTCCTTGCCTTCTTTCGTCAAAGGGACCTTGTGTGCTTTTTTCATTAGGTAAAACTCCTGTATCTCTTCTTCCTCTGCCATGTCCAAAAGAACCTCATCCTCTTTCACGGCCTCGTCCATGACTGCATCCGCGGGTATAACTGCAACTTATCTGACTGCTTTCGCTAGTTGGGCCATCTTTCTTCTCATTGACGGTGAGCTTGCCTTCCACTGTCTCATCTAACTCTTTGAACATATATTTGTACCCGCAAATATGATTGCTTGCGTCGGTATCCAAGTACCAAATGTTCTCATTGGAAGCTTCTTCTTCTTTCTCTACTTGTAGCAAGATACCATCTTCTCCTTCCTCCTTCATTGCATAGTTGACCTTCTCATGCACTTGGTTATTTTCATTATGGTAACATTCTGAAGAGTAATGACCATATCTACCATAAGTATAACATTTAATTTTATTTTTGTCATATCTTCGTCCTCTTCTTGAGAAACCTCCTTGCCTTCTTTCGTCAGAGGGACCTTGTGTGCTTTCTTCATTAGGTAAAACTCCTGTATCTCTTCTTCCTCTGCCATGTCCAAAAGAACCTCGTGCTCGTCCACGGCCTCGTCCATGACCGCATCCGTGGGTATAACTGCGACTTATCTGACTGCTTTCGCTAGTTGGGCCATCCTTCTTCTCATTGATGGTGAGCTTGCACTTCAAGACTTGCTCCAAAGGTTCTTCTTTCTGCATCAAGATCCTCTGCTCGTGGACTTGTAGAGAATCCATGAGTTCATCAACTGTCATAGTGTCTACATCTTTGGACTCTTCAATTGTAGCTACAATATAGTCAAACTTCTGATCCAAAGATCTTAGGATCTTCTCCACCACACACTTGTCCTCCACATTCTCACCATTTTTTTTCATTTGGTTTATATTAGAAAGAACCTTTGTGAAGTAATCTGAGATGGATTCTCCTTCCTTCATCTTCAAAGTCTCGAACTCGCCTCTCAACATTTGGAGGCGCACCTTCTTCACTTTCTCAACGCCCTTATGAGTATTCTTGAGGATCTCCCAAGCTGGCTTCGAGTTGGTGGCACAAGCAACCTTCTCAAATCCGGCTTCATCTAACCCTTGATAGATGAAATAAAGAGCCTTTTTGTCCTTTTATCTTTGATCGACAAGCGCTCTTTGTGCTGCCATTTGTGCACGGTCATTTTGGGGTTCTTCATATCCCTTTTCAACAACCTCCTAAATATCTTGGGAGCCTAGCAATGCCTTCATCTGGATATTCCAATTATACAACAACCACCTATTTATAGATATAAGAAATGACCTTTTGACTCCCCTAATAAATTTATCATTTAGACTTCCCATGTAACTTTTGGATTTTCCATGTGATCCTTAATTTTTCAATGTGACTTTTGATTTTTACCACTATAATTAAGTTTATAAAATTTAATATCACCTTTTGATTTCTTCAATATAATTAATATTTGCTTTTTTCAACAAGGCGCTGGTTAGAACAGCCTAATAATTCTGTAGCAATAGCTGTCTCATTACTTGAAATGCCTAACTCCAATACTTTGGTGCTAAGAAAGTTTTGTTTCAACCCATTCATCGAGTCAAATGAGTACAGAATAAACTTCAGGTGCTGAATGAGTTGTTTGGAGTAACTGCCAAAAACTAACATGTCATCCATGAACTGTGTACAACCGAGCTGCCCAATATTGTGTAAGGAACCTATTCCTGCAATTAGGTTCTCTGAAGCCACCTTCCGGAGTACCCTCTCCAATGTATCTGTTACCAAAATAAAGAGAAATGGAGAAATAGGATTCCCTTGTTTGAGCCCCTTCTTACAAAAGAACCATCTACCTTGTTGGCCATTGATGATAGGAGTGGACTTAGGGTCATGGAGGATGATAGAAATCCACTTCGGACTGAACCCACAGTGGGCCAACATTTCCAACAAAAATTTCCATGAGATCGAATTGAAAGCCTTCTCAAAATCAACCTTGCATATGATACCCTTGTTCTTACATCTTTTGCCTTGTGCAAGAACTTTTGAAGTGGTGATGAAACTTTCGAAGATAAATCTCCGTTTCACGAAAGCTGTTTGTGAAGGGGAAGACAAGCTTGCTAATGAATTTGCTTAACCGCTTAGCCAATATTTAGAGAAAATCTCGATAATTGCATGCTCTAAACAGATTGGCCTGCAATCTCTAACAGTGGGAATATCTGCAACTTTTGGAATTAAGGTGGGAAACGAAAAGTTAATCTAGAAGCATCTATGCTCTAATTCTAGATGGCCATAATAACATTTGTAACATCTTTACCAATTATCTCCCAATACTTCTCATAGAAATACATAGGGAAGCCACCAGGGCCCGGTGATTTGTTTTTGGTCATATTGAAAACAGCCACTTTCACCTCTTCCGCTGAGATATCCTGATCTAGTTGCTGAAGATCGACCCTCATTATAGGGTACAACTCCTCCCGCCTAGCTTCAATCAATATGTTATTACTAGAGCCAAAAATGTATAAATAATAAGCGTGAAAAGCAGAATGGATGTCCTCTGGGTTATGAAAACACCTTCCGTGATCCATGATCTCAGAGATGATATTTTTCCGACGCCTCTTTGAAGTACTAAGGTGGAAAAATTTAGTATTCCGATCACCTTCTTTAACCCAGTGCATACGAGATCTCTGCTGCTAGTATAGCTCTTCCTGTAGTAATATCTTATCTAAATGGGATTTCATGTTTCTTCTCTCCTCTTGTTCTATGATAGTCAAAGACCTCTCTTCCTCAATCCCATCCAGTTGTTCAATAATCTCCATTATCTCCTTTTTCCTCTGCCTTATATTACCCACCTGCTCCACACTCCGCCTAAGGTTTGAGTGAAGTTGCCGAAGTTTCAGCATTAGACTTTTCCCCACGTCTGAATTGCTCAGAGTAGATAATTAACCATCAGTGTCTGATTTTTTATTCCAAATCAGGGTGAGTATCCCACATATTCTCAAAACAAAACGGTGCACCTTTCTTACTCGGAACTGAGTTCTGACAAGAAACATCCAGTCGAAGTGGGGTGCGATCTGAAGTAGGTCGCGGGAGTATCATTAGATTTGCCCTAGGAAAATCCAGGTTCCAATTAATAGAAACAAAACAGCGGTCCAGCTTAGCTAAGCTAGGTATTTCTCTGAAAGTTGTCCGAGTGTATCTTCTATTTGTGGCATTCGACTCAATCAATTCCAATTTGCCTATCAGTCAATTAAACTTCCTTGCTTCCACCATACTACTTTTGGCACCCACTCTTTCATTGTTGGATCTTGTTACATTGAAGTCCCATATCACTATCCATGGTGCAGTAATAGAATCCTTGATTTTTCCCAATTCGTCGTAAAAGAGGTCTCTTTCTTTATGATCATTTGGTCCATATACATTAGTGAGAACAAACCATATTGATAAGTGTCTTTGAGAAGGAACACTGTACTAATGGAGAGTTTCCCAGTGTGCATGGGATTACCTTCCACTTGGGTAGAATTCAATAAGTTAAGATGCCTCCAGTTGAGCCAGTTGCCCAAACCAAAAATCCCAATCCTCTCCCGCATCGCCATGGCTACCAGAGGATGAGAGATCAGCAAAGTTTGGCACATGAGGAGAGAAATAATTTAGTACAACCCTAACAAAGTAAGCATGAGGACCCAAGGTGGCATCGATGATGTCAGGGATGAGTGCTAAATCTTCACACAAGATCAAAAGAAGTGAGGTTTTCCCATTTAGTACTAGAACGACTTGCACGAAAAAAGGGACTCTGAAACCAGCCACAATGCTGGCAACCGTTTCCGGATTCCAACGAATTAAGGGGAGATCGAAGAGACTGATGCTGACTTTGAATTTAAGTTTGGTGTGGAGGACGGTCTCTGGTTTGATCCTAATGATTAACCGTAAGAGTAAAGCCTTCTCCCCTAATATGACCAAGAGCCATAAGAGCTTGAACCACCTCAAAAGAGGGACACGAAACAAAAAAACTCATTTTTCCGAGTCAACCTCCTAGTTGTCCAGGAGCCGGGGACTCTGGCTCTGTGAGCAAGAGTGGACCCGACATCATCGATCGACCAAAAGATCGATCTAACAAAGGCAGCACTATGTAAATAGGAGGATTTAGCCATCTCCAAGGAGAATAGTAAGAAGACCTTAAGATGTTGTTTAGGGCTGGAAGGGCAGGCCATGGCCGAGTCAGAAGAGGTGGGAAGATGAGGATAGGATGAAGAGCTGATTTGGTAAAATTGGTTGTGCAGAGAGCCTGTTTTAGGTGGATGCTGTGATTTCTTAGTCAGCCTCGGAAAACTTGCAGAGTCTGTGGATTTATCAGAGGACAGGAAAGAGCCACGGCAAGTTTTATTGGCGCGGCCATATCGAAAAACGGAAACATTTAATGGGACCCTTTGTAAGGTGGCCTAAATCACCGCATCTGAAGCACCTATTACCTTTAAATAGCTTTGTTGCGGCCAATCGCCTCGTCGCCCGATCGTCGGAAAACGTGCACTTGCAAAAGGAAGTCCGCACTGACCGAAGGCGGCTCCGACGGAGACCCTCCGACGGTCAAGTCAGAGAGGTGACTGGGCAACAGTGAAATGTAGACAGAGAGCTCTGCGAGAGAGAGAGAGAGAGAGAGAGAGAGGCGAGCCTGCGTGTGTGGGAGAGACGGACGGATCGATCCCTTGCGCTGTTGCCTTCCTCGGTTTATATAGTGGAGCACGGTATGGCGCTGTCATTAATGGCGCGGACAAGTGAGGAACTGTCAACTCACTATGGACTGTCAGAGTCGCCGTGAAAACGTTATGTCGCCGGGTGGCTGTCCAATTACCAGGGTTGACTATGCCCTGTGCGGGACAATGCCCCTAGGTAGCCGTGCCGCATGTCCGTGTCAGAGCTGACAACGTCTGGCGGCTGTACGGTGGTTGGAGGAGCCGACCGACCCAAAGTCGGTAGCTAGCTGAGTGGTGTCGGGCCCCTCCATTGGTCGGCGAGCATCATGTGAGTCGGCCATCAGTCCACTGGGTTCAGTCGGTCGGGATGGATACGCCCGACATATCCCCAGTCGGCGATGGATTGTTGAATTGCCGGTGATGGCATCCGTCAGTTGGTCACCCCGACCGACGATCGGTCGGGTTTTCGCCCAGTCGGAGTCGGTCGATCGGGCCGTCGATCGGTCGGGCCGCCAGTCGGTCGGTCGGGCCGCCAGTCGGTCGGTGGGTATCCCCCAACAGTTGCCCCCCTCCACTCCTAAGTCGGGTGGTGAGCTGGCCGATGCTATCATTCGGGCAGCAATCCCAGACGACTGGGAGTGGATTTGTCGCATGTGTAGATCCGACCGTACCGCCGGATGATCCGACGTCAGACGCCTCATGAATGCCAAGCGATCCGGACGTCTAGTCGATGTCAGAAGTCACGTCGGCGTCAGGTGTCAGACGCCACGTCTTGTCATCGTCAGACGTTACGTCGGTGTCAGAAGATCGGGCGTCGGACGATACGGCGTCAGACGATCGGATATTCGGCGCCGATCGCGGGAGAGTGGGCCGCTGTCAGGCGTCCCATCGGGAACGCGAACCGGCGCGGGCGCATGAAAGCGGAGCCGCGCCCCGCGTGCCGCGTGTCGAGGTGGTTGGCCGGCGCCCCCTCCGGCATTTAATGTGGGTGGTGCGGTCGTCCCGGGACAGGGCACGCCGAATCGTCCGCCAACCGGCGGGCGCCACGCATCGCGCATCTGCAGGTCTTCGGTCGGCGCGGAAGCATCTCGGCCGTCGGTCGGCCCTATATATATAGGACCTCCCGGACCCCTGACCCACACTTGCCATTCTACCGGGGAAACTCTGTCCGGGCGATTTCTCAGTCGTCGCGGGCAGAGCTCTTCTTTGCTTCCGAAGGGTCCATCTGGTTCGTGGCCCCTTCTTCTCCTTCTTCTTCCTTCTCTTCTCTTTCTTTTCTTTCGATTCCGGCATAATGACCAAGAAACCGACCCAGGGAGCTCGGTCGGAGAACCCGACCGACGACTCCCGATCGGCTCCGGAAGATGAGGCCTCCTCGCTTTCGGGGCCGAACGTCGATCGGCTTCGGGAGCACTATCGCATCCCGGAGCAGTTTCGGCTCTCTGCTCCAGGGGCCGGCGGTCGGGTCAACAACCCTCCGCCTGGCGATCTGGCGCTATACGTCGAAGACCTTCGCGCGGGTCTTCGGCTTCCAATTTCGGAGTTCGTCCGGAATCTACTTGATTACTACGGACTCTGTCCGGTGCAACTGACGCCGAACTCTGTTCGTCTAATCATTTCTTTCGCGCTGTTGTGTCAGCTCTTGCCGACCAACCCCCGCGTTTCACTCTTTCGGGCATTTTTTGTGCTCCGACCCCACCCTAAAGCCCGAGGGTGGTGGCTCTTCAACCCCCGGAAGGGTCTTGCCTTCATAACTGGTCTTCCATCATCCATTCATGGATGGAAGAACCAGTTTTTCTTTGTTTCCTCCTCTTCTCCTTGGGGCTTTCCTTCTCGTTGGGGTGCACCCCGAACCGAGGCCAACGACAACAGTCGGGTGGATGCGGACGACCGGGAGGACTTCCACCGACTAAAAGATATGTCGGTCCCGAAGCAGAGAGAGCTTGTTACCGAACAAGCTCTCTATGATGCCGGCCTGAGCCTGATCCCCCGAATAGGTATCGCCCGATCCCCCGGCTCCTCTTTTTGTTCGGCTTTTGGTCAGCTTTTAGTCGGGCCTTTAACGCTCTTGTCGGTATTGCAGGGACACCACCGAGGATGAGGCCGACGGATGTCGAGATTCGGCGGTTTGCCACGAGGAAGAGGCCAGCGTCGGGGGCCGACCCTTCGCGTCCTTCAAAGAAACCAACTCCAGCTCCGCCAACCGTCGAGGCATCGGCGACCGACCAGTCGGAGCCGGTGATAGCCCTCGTGGCTCCGACGGTCCAAATGGAAGAGAGGCCGACTGAGGAAGCGGCCGAGGGGACATCGGTAGCCTCGCCGGCGCGGGTGGAGCCGGATGATGTTCGGAAAACCGAACATCGTCCGGCGGCGTCCGTTGGAGCAACGGGGGGCGCCGGGTCGAACTCCAGCGTCCCATCGCTGCCAGTCCCGTCGGTCGGGGCAGCTGATCGGGGGAAAGCCCCGATGGAGCCCGCGGAGGAGGAAAGGTCGGGGAGCCGCTCAATGCCTCCCAGCACATACTACCCCGAGGGCGCGTCGGCGTTGGCCGACCATAACCTTGCGAGGAGGTTGTGCCAAGGGATCCTCCTCCCAGCCGACGTAGAGTCGCTGCGATCTCGGCAGGTGACCGAGATGTTGTCGCGGTTCTACCCGACGATGGTTGAGGTAAGCTTTGCATCATCTTTCCCTTAGAAATTTTCCTTAGAAATTTTTGTTTGTCATACGATTCTGACGAAGCTTTTTTCCATCGGCAGCTGATCTTCACAATGTCCGAACTGGAGGCCGGATACCGAAGGTTCGGCGACGTTCGGGCAGCCTTCAAGGAGAGGTCGGCGGCGGCCAAGGCTGAGAGGGCAATGTTGGCCGACCAACTCCAGCAGTCGGCCGACCGGGAGGCCAAGTTAGTCGACGAGGTCTCCCGGCTTGGGTCCGAACTCCGGTCGGCCAAGAAGGAGGCCAAGCACAAAGGTCGGGCCGTACGTCGCCTTCGACGCGAACGGGATGGTGCCACCGCCGAACTCCAAGGGGAACGCGAGCAACTCCGGGTCAGCCTGGAGAAGCTCGCCGAAGCCGAAGAGGAGCTGTCCATCGTCCAGATCGACGCCGAAATGGCGAGGGTCGAAGCGAAGTCGGCGAGGCAGGAGCTCGCCCGAGCTGAGGACGAGGCAAGGTCGGTGAGGGAGTCAGCCGATCGGGCGGTGGAGGACTTTCGGTCCTCCGACCAATACCGGGAGGAGATGCTCGAATCGGGCTTCGCCTCATACCGGGTCGGGTTCGAGGACGGTCGGGACGCCGTCCAAGACTTGTACCCGGAGCTGGACGTCAGCCGCGTCGTTCCGCCGCTAGCCGAGGAGGAAAGAGCCAAAGGAGAAGGAACCGAGGAGATGGCCGACCAGCCGTCGGGAGGCGTCGTCGTGACGGAGGAAGCCATCCCGGAGCAGGTGCCGACCGAAGTTCCCTTGCCGACTGAAGCCCATCCACCGGCCGCCGACCCAGCGCCGCCCATGGCCGAGACGCCGATCATCCCCGATCCTCCGTCGGTCGAAGAGATCGATTAGGACGGATGATCGGCCCTGCCGACTATCTTCGCCTTTTTTGTTTTCTGAGAATACATGTAACCGGGCTTCGACCCGACTTTGTAATTTCTTTTCATCAATGAATGAAACTTTTTTTTTCTTCTTGTTTGTAATGCCGATCATTGCTGCGATGTCGAACTTTAGTTGCTAACTTAAGTAAGTTGCTGACTCACGTAAGTCGGTAGGACTTCGATAACTTCCGCAGCCCTGAAAGTAGAATGTGTCCTGACTTTAGGTCGGTTTCCGATAGTCGAAGTCGTCAGTCGGGTGCATCTGTTGAGTCGGGAGCCGACCGAACCTGGTAAAGGTTCGGTAGTCGGGCTTCTGTAGATGCGTTTAGTCGGTCGTCGTCCGGCGTAGTGTCGGGGGAACGATAGTTAGTCGGGTCCCCATACTCTTGCGTCGGGTTCTGTGTCTTCCGACAGACAGTAGCAAGCCGAATGTCGTTCAGTCGGCCGTAGGTCGGTCGGCAAGTCATGGATGCGACTAAGGTCGCGTCGTGTGATAGACGGTGGTAAGCCGAATATCCCTCGACTGGCCTTAGCCTGGTCGAAAGTCGCGACAATAGTCGCGTGGGCTTTTAGCCTTTCTTTGGTCGGGGCCCGATCGGCCTGTCGGCCGGTGGATCTGCCCAAAAATTCGACCGTAGAAGGAGTATGAACTCCCGTCGCAACAGATGCATCGGCCTTCGTCAGGGGCGGATGTGTTGCCGAAAGTCGAAGGAGTGTAACTCCCATTTATAAGAGTCCGTCGGCCCTTGTGAGGGTCCGACGCGTCGTCGAAGGAGCGTTAACTCCCGTCATTGTAGATGCGTCGGCGCTTCGCAAGAGTCCGACGCGTTACCGACGGAGAGGTCGTCGGTTTTAGGTGGATGCTAGGCCCACGTTGATATGTAGGGGCTGAGTACCGATCATTAGTTGAAGAGTTAAAACTCCGAACTTTCAAACTGAACTTGTATTCCGACTTTTGAATTACAGAATTCACTGGTAATACAGCTTCAAGTTGTCGGCGTTCCAAGTCCGGGGAATGGGCTTCCCTTCAAGGGTCTCCAGCCGATAGGCTCTCGGTCCGAAGGTATCTGCAACCTTGTAGGGTCCTTCCCAGTTTGGAGCCAGCTTCCCTTGGTCCAAGGGCTTCGACACTTCTGTCTTCCTCAAGACCAGGTCGCCAGGCCTGAAGAGCTTTGGTTTGACCTTGGCGTTGTAGTACCGGGCGACCCTCTGTCGGTATGAAGCCATTCGGATTTGAGCCTCATCTCGCAGCTCGGGGAGGAGGTCTAGGTCAGCCCTCCGACTCTCAGAGTTGTCTGGCTCTCGGTACTGCTCGACCCTTGAAGATGGTAGGCCAATCTCGAGCGGGATCATCGCCTCTGTCCCGTAGGCCAAGCTGAACGGCGACTCCCCGGTCGGGACCCGGGGGGTCGTTCGGTAAGCCCACAGAACGGAGCCCAGCTCATCGACCCAGAGACCTTTGGCTTCATTCAGTCGGGTCTTGAGTCCGTGAAGCAAGGTTCGGTTGGTCACCTCAACCTCACCGTTGGACTGTGGGTGCCCGACGGAAGTCAGTCGGTGGCGAATGTGGTACTTGGCGCAGAAGTCTTTGAAGTCTTGGTTGTCGAATTGTCGTCCGTTGTCGGTGATGATGGTGTGCGGCAATCCGAACCTAAAGATGATGGACTTTTGGATGAAGTCCTCCATCTTCCGCTCAGTGATCTGCGTCAAGGGTTCGACCTCGACCCACTTCGTGAAGTAGTCGATGGCGACAACGATGAACTTCCTTTGGCCCGACGCTGGTGGGAACGGACCGAGAATGTCGACCCCCCACTGGGCGAAGGGCCACGGAGCAACAATGGGAGTGATTTGGCTGGCCGGTTGGTGCTGAATATTGGCATACTTTTGGCATTGCTCGCACCTCCGGACCAACTCTGCTGCATCCTTCTTCATGGTCGGCCAGTAGTAGCCTTGTCGCAGGACCTTGAAGGCTAGGGACTTGCCCCCCAAGTGGTTCCCGCAAATTCCTTCGTGAACCTCTCGGAGAGCGTAGTCGGCGTCGGTCGGCCCCAAACACCTGAGCAGAGGGAGGGAGAACGACCTTTTGTAGAGTCGGCCGTCCATGATCACATACTGCGACGCCGACCATCGGAGTCGCCTGGACTCCGCGGGATCTTCGGGACTGATCCCGTCGGTCAGGTACCGGACGATCGGGTCCATCCAACTTGGTTCGGACGTTAGCTGCTGCACTTCTTCGACCCGATCGATGCTC